>NC_045559.1:104926174-105226174 GCF_009819795.1 Aythya fuligula
TTTAAAGTGCTTTTTCTGTGCTGATGTATGGAGTATGACTTTTGATGTATATGGAAAAAGAGTAAGATCTGTTTCTTTAGAGGGCTGTTTGTATAAATGTACATTTAGCACAGGAATGGAAAAGTCCTTTATTGCAGGAGAGAAAGGGTGGAGGTTAGCTTACTCATTCATATTAGGATGTCATCTGGCCTGCGGGGGAGGAGTAAGTAACAGGGCAGAACTGAAAAAAGACAATAACAACAAAAATACATTTTAATACGAGTGCAAAACTTAAATCATTGCTAATACTACTCATTTTCTTCTCTTTTCACCTTCTTTCTTCAGACTTTTGAGAAGGCAACATATGTTGCCTTATGCAACATTTTTTTTGCTGAACAATCTCTTAACTCTTCAGCTGTACTCCTAAATTCTTTCACAGAGCACATTTGCATTCTTGGCCCATGCTCATGATATTAATCCTCAACAGTAATAAAGATATCATTCAACAGGTATGGTATGAACTTGGGGCTTTATTTACTAATGTGTTAATTTTGATACATGGAAAAAATTATATGTTAAGATTTCCTGATACTGTTTTGACAGACATGAGACTGAAAAGGTTGTACTGGCTGTTTCTTAACTCACTTGAGACAGGATATGACATTTTTTCATCATGGCCATATGCAGATAGTAGTAGTGAATACTCAGACTTCTAACTTAAATTAGACAGTTGTTGGGATTAATGTAGTTGCTATTTGTTTATAGTCTTCAAGATCAGATTATCTACCAGGTCTTCCACTTTCAGATTTTCAGTGTGCTGTATTTTTTTTTTTATATAAAGAAAGGGTAATCACATATTTGCATGTCTAGTAAACCTATTTGATTGATTCTGGGAAATACACAATTTACTGACAGACAGGGATGAGGCATTTGATTAGGCTTAATGCATGCTTGGATTCATTGCCATAATCTCTGCAGGTATTTGAGGTAGAAAACCAGTTTAAATTTGGATCAGGGGTTGCAACACCCTATGCAGGTATACCCTGTCACACTTAGAAGACAGCAACGTCTTGCAATATTATGTCCTCACATACTCCTGAAAGGATGTGGCTAGTTCTGAGTAATTTGAGAAAGAACAGAATTTCATTTTCAAGAAAACTGGAAGAAGTGTTACTTAGTCAGAGCAGGAAAGACTACTTTAGTTTCTATCTTTTTATTTTTTATTTTTTATTTCCTAGCAGAATGCCTTCCAATCTACTGTATCTAGCCATGATTTATGAAATAAACCAACACTATGAATGAAGTAGCATAAAAGTTGAGGTTAACACGTTTGTGATTCAAAAGCAGTTCAAACTAAAAGAGCAAAAAAGGGCAACATATAGAACTGGGAGATTTACCTGGTCTTGTAGAAGCACTGTATAAGAGTAGAGAGCTCACTCTGTATCCTTCCTAGTGTGTGCTTATATATCACTAGCAGAAAACAAATGGTAACACCCTCACATCTTCTTCCTTTGTGTGGACTGGGGGTGCCTTTGGTAGTGCAGACTTCCTTGGGTACATCTGACCCAAGAAGCAGATCAGAGGGCAGACAGATGTCATGTCATCCAAGGACAGAGATTTCGAACAACCAATTTCCTACTACATCTTAGAAATTTTGAAAATTAGATGGAAAAAAAAAAAAAAAAAAAAAAAAAAAAAGACCTGTTCAGTCAAAAATTCTTAGCTGTCATTGTTTACTTGTGAATTCCTCTCAATAAAAGTAATCTGTACTCCATTTCCTTGCACCTTTTTTTCTCTCCCCAGCTCCCTCACCAATTTCATTCATCATTACTCTGAATAACTCCTTTTCACCCTAATTGAACCACCATAAAATTCTGACATTTATGATTCTTCCTCTGACTCAAGGCTCTGCTTTTCAGTATTTAAATTCGTCTTCTTTGCCTTTGCTCTTACTTTGTTCCAGCCAACCTTTTCTGGAATTAAAGGTCCACAGAGAGATATTATAGATTCAGGTTGTATTAAGTACACCATTCTTTTTAGTTCATTTAGTACAGGATTGATAATTACTAATCATGACAAATGTCTATACAGAATAATTATTGATAAACAAGACATACTGTGAAAAAAATAAAATAAAAAAAAATCAGAAACACCTATTTAAAGCCCTAAATAACTTTTCCCTTGCATTGTATTGAGACTTAAGTAATACTTTGTAAAAAATAGATTTGTCATAATTATGTAATCTTTTACAAGAAATCGCTTCTGAGTTCTGGCAGGCTTCCCTAAAGACAAACTAAATAGATTATTCTTTGCTATGTTTTTTCTTAATTTATATGCAATAAAAAAAAATAAATAAAAATATTATGGAAGTAAAACATGACTGTGCTTTACAGGGTGACAACCAAGTTTGCAGAACAGACGGAAAGGGGAAGGTTCTATATCCTTTACGTACTTTGGGATGAGTATTCAGGAGAGCTGTGGTTCTGACCTTTTGAGCCTGCTCTCTTGATGCCTCTTAGAAATAGCCACGGACAAGATAAGAGCTTATGGGTAAAAATTAAGGTCGAGATCAATAAAGGACAACTTGTGGTTGGGGTCTACTAAATGCCACCTGATCAAGGAGAGCCTATTGATGAGGTCTTCTTGATTCAACTACAAGAAGCATCATGTTTGCATGCTCTCCTCCTGATGGGGGATTTCAACCACCCAGATATCTGCTGGAAAATCTACACAGCAGGCTGTAAGCAATCCAGGAGATTTCTAGAGTGTATTGAGGATAAGTTCCAGAGAGAATAAAAAGAAAGAGAGAAACCAAACAGAAGAGAAACATTACTGGACTTGGTGCTTGCCAATGCAGAACTTATTTAAGTTCTTATTCAGTTTAAGATTGGAGGCAGTCTGAGCTGCAGTGATCATGCCCTAGTTGAGTTTGTGAACTCAAGGAATATTGGCCTGGCAATGAGTAAAGTCAGGACCCTGAACTTCCAAAGAGCAAAATTCCACCTATTTAAACATGTAGTGAATGAGATCCCTAGAACACTGTCCTTAGGGACAATGGAGCTGAACAGGGACAGCAACTTTTTGAGGATGTTTTCCTTAGAGCATGACAAGAACTCTCCATACCCCTGTGTAATAAAAAGAGCATGGATGGCAGAAACCCACGATGGCTGTGCAAGAACCTGCTGGTCAAACTGAGGCACAAGAATGAAATGCACAGACTGCAGAAGCAGGGATATGTGGCCTGGGAAGAATACAAGGATGCTACCTGGATGTGCAGGGATAGGATCAAGAAAGCCAAGGCAGGAACTGAGCTTGTCAAGAGATGCAAAGAATAACAAGAATGGATTCTAGAGGTACATTGGCCAGAAAAGAAAGACCAGGGAGAATGTACCCCTTCAGATAAATGAGAAGGGACAACTGGTAACAAGAGACACAGAGAAGGCTGAGGTACTCAACAACATCTTTGCCTCAATCTTCACTGCCAGTCAGGCTTCCGATGTCTCTCATTTCCCTGAACCTGTAGATGAGGGCTGGGGAAGCAAAGCCTTTGTAAACAGATTTGAGACCACCAGATGAAATTGAACAAATACAAGCCTGTGAGGCCCAATTACCTGCATCCCAGGGTCCTGAGGAAACTCTTTCCATCATATTTGAAGGGTCATGACAGTCAGGTTAAGTACCTGGTGACTGGACAAAGTGAAACACCCCTCCTGTTTTAAAAAAGGGATAAAAAGAGGAGCCAGGGAACTATAGACCAGTGAGCCTCATCTCTGTTCCTGGAAAGATCATGGAGCAGATCCCCCTGTAAGCAATGTCAAGGCACATGTAAGACAAAGAGGTGATCCAAGACAGACAGCATAGTTTCACCAAGGGAAAATTGTGCCTGATCAATCTGGTGGCTTTCTGTGGTGGAGTGACTGCACCAGTTGACAAAGGAAGACCGACTGATGTCATCTACCTGGACTTCTGCAAGGCCTTTGACATGGTCTCATCCTGGTCTCCAAATTGGAGAGATGTGGATTTGAATGGTGGCCCATTCAGTGGATAAGGAATTGGCTTGAAGGCTGCACCCAGCAGGTGATGGTCAATGGCTCTATGTCCAGGTGGAAGCCGGTGATGTGTGGTGTCCCTCAGGGTCTGTCTTGGAACTGGTCCTGTTTAGTGTCTTTATCAATGACAGAGACAATCGGATCAAGTGCCCCCTCAACAAGTTTGCAAATGACACTAAAATGAGTGGCGCAGTCAACACAACAGAAGGAATCGATGCCGTACAAAGTATGGACAAGCTTGAGAAGTGATTGCCTTATTTTTGTCATCCATAACTATGTTATTCAGCTTCAAGTGTTAAATCAAAATCTTAGTGGAATCATTGAATGTGAACAGATTTAAAGTTTGTTTAAGCTTGGGAAGTCTATACTTCACAAATATTGCTTTAAGGTAATTGTCTGTGGTAGCATAAGGGATAGAAGATTGAATAAAAATGCTGAATAATTAATTTTAATTTAAATAAGCTTATAAAAGAAGGGGAGACTATATGGCTGACAAGATGTTAAAGGTCCGAGAATTAAAAGACATCCCTGTGCACATTTTGGGGTGGCAGGGAAAGAAATTTGCTTTCTTTTTCCATAAAGTGAGATATAAATCTATGGAGGTGAGTGATTTAAAAAAATAAGGATTTACTACATAAACCTTTAATTTTCAAGGGACTTCAGGGAAACTAAATAGTTTAAGTTTTTCTGCAAGCGATAAAATGGGAGGGAACATAGTTTGCCTGTAAATAAGCTTTAGAAGATTTTCTTCTATAGAAATGACAAATAAACCTATTGTTTGTGAAAATAAGCATAAGTTTCCAGGATACCAATGAGGAGAAACAGAAAAGGGCTTACTAAAAATTCTTGGATATATGCTCTGAGCCTTATTTAGGCAAATTCCAGTTAGTTAATCACGCCTTAACTGAATGAAGTATGAACAACGGTGTGTGGTGTCTTACCTGACGTAAGAAAAAAGCTTATATACCAGACAAAATCTATGTAAGGTTTATTCAGTTCTGACTTCCACTTTTAATTAGCACATAACAATGTTTTTCCATAGAAGGGTGTACATATTTTTTTCATAAGTCATTGGGGGACTCACCATTTTGAAGACACTGTACCTGTACCAAAGCGTAAAGACCATTATAAATGTTTCAGGAGACTGAATTTGGAAACTGTTAAGTTAATATGGATGCATAATAAAGATATAGTGGCTTTAATCAAATGTTCACATCCTTTTTAGAGTATTATCATCAGCAAACTTTACTATCTACTTAAAATTCATTCTGCCTAGTTTGTTTGTTTGGAAGAAAGAGTTTTCTGCAGAATACAACTGACCAATCAGGAATACTTTTGAAAAAATATATACGTATATTAGAGAACTATGTGATATGATAACTATTTTGTTCTTCATTTTTTTTTCTCCTTCAGGTGAAATAGTATATTGCTACATATATTAAATTAATTAATTAATTAATTATTAAAAAATGAACAAAGCCAAACTTTTCAGGGCAAATTAATTACAACTTTTATAACTTGGCAGTGATCACAGACATTCATTTGCTACTTGACATCATGCAAGCAAATTTCTCAGTCCTTCGTAGACTGAGAAAATCTAATTGTGAGATTTTTATTTATTTATTTATTTATTTATTTATTTATTACATTTAAGAGTTGATTCATGAAGTCAGTAAAAATTGCAATTTTGGTGGAGCAAAAGAAGTACAGATATGTGTAACTGGAAGTATAATAAAAATAGGAATTAAAAATAAATAAACCTTTTTTCTGAAATAGCCCTTACCAGGGATGCATGCTAAAGAAATGGATAAAATGCTTACATAGAACCTAAAACATTTGGTTTTGAGAGACCCAGCATCATCATTTCCACACTGCAAAGTCCTTGTCTTCATTTCCAGGTTTTTCAACATATGTTTGGGCAACAGATCCCAGAAGCTGCAATAATTGGCATAAGAAGGCAGGCCTAACTTGCATTGTCAATTCTTTCAGCTTTTTTCTAGCTACTGGTGATTTAAGTTGTTTTCAGGTTTAGAGAGGTATTTCATAGAGCTAGATCAACTAGGACTGACATACATATAGCCAGATAGTGCGTGCTGTACTGTGAGTAAAAATTGTTGCTGTCATAGTGTTATGTCTCTTATGGCAACTGTTTTTTGCAGCTCCAAATTTGTACAAACCCTTCATCACACAGGCAACTGGCAGTAATGTGGAAAAGAAAAAATCTTTACCTCTTTTGAAGCTTTATTGAAAATTTTAAAGAATCAGGTATTTTACCCGACCCAAAATGACATACTCACATTTTCAAATACATTGTATTTAAAACTAAGGTATATGGATATTTTAAAATTAACAACTCATTTAAATAATAACAAATGATTTTAATGTGAAGATTTGATGGATGCAAGGGGGTAAAAAAAAAAAAAAAAAAATCAGTTAAAATCTTGGTTCAATTTAATTTTATCTATTATTAATGTCTGGAATAGATGTATCATTATATAATTTTGACAGCAGGACTTTACTGTTCAGGTTCTTGATGGAGGTGAAATCACTGAAAAGAAGTGATTTTATATCTATCTCAGTTGTAACTTTTCTTATTTACCTGGATATTACTTTTCTGGCATACGATAATCAGACAGCTTTTAGAGTATTCCCCGTAGCCCAAACTTTCAGAAATCTCACACAAACATTGATGTCCATCGATTCTGAGTGAAGTTAAGAGCAAATCTTTTTTTTTTTTTTTTTTAATGTATTGATATGCAAGACCACACCAACAAAAGCTCTGATAAAGGACTGTCTTTGCTACAATTAATACTTGCAAACTAAAGAAAACATTTTTTGATCTGTCTTACAGTTATTTTTGTTGTTATTTTCCTTTTGTTTTGTTTGTTTGTTTGTTTTTCCTAACTGCATAAATTTAACAGCAGAAGAGCATATCTTCCTTTTGAGATGCAGGAACTTTCTTACAATGTAACAGGCATGGATTGAGATCTGAAAACTTGTGAAAGGAAGTATGTTGTGTTTAAGGCCAGAATGTTTTACATATTGAAAAATCTGCAGACAAACCTAGATATAAATTGTATGTATACACACACGTATGTATGCATGCACACACACACATGCACACACACACACCTACAAATGAGATACACTAACTTATGCTATGGTAAAGTATCAGGAAATTAATGGACTCTGAAAAGTTTTCCCTTTTTCTGTTCAACTAACAAACCAGCCACCACCAGCAGACCATTAATCACCACAGTCCTCAATACAAATTATTCATTCCCATTTATAGGAAACTACATACTAGAGCTACTGAAAAAACCCGCAATATTCATTTACATTCTCCATGAGAAGTCAGAGGGAATTCCCCGCTTGTTCCTTAAGAGAAGGCCAATCACTTTTCAAATAGGATCGCAATAAAAGTTCTTAAGACCAGTTTGTTTTCAGATGTGCTCTTTCCCAGGGAATTATATTGGTTTAAATACAGGAAAGATTCCTTGGAAGTTTCCAAGTCTTTGCTGGCACTGTGAGCCAGATGTCTGCAGGTTGTGCTGTGCCAGATTTGACGTCAAACTATAATCCAATGGGGTTTTCCATTAGCCTTCATAATGGAGATTCAATGGGATCTTACTGCATAAAATAACCGGATTTTGTCTGAATCACCAAGATTAACATTAAAAATCTCATTTGTTAACTACTTAGATAAAGCACATTCTAAAAGCTTCAAAATGATACAAAAAGGCTGATATTAAGCCTGAGTAGAGAGCAATATTAATTATGCAATGTTTCACAATTTAATTAAGTGTTAATGCAGGACAAAGTCACTTCTACAGGTAGTCTGGACTAGTGGTTGTGGCAATGGTAAGCACTGATTACTCCTTTCCTTAAGATCGACTATGCTCTCCGAGATCGAGTCATGCTGTTGCAAAAACTGTTGTTTTCGCTGGTTAGAAATTTACAGAAGAAGCAAGGAAATGTTACCTCATGGTGGGGTTTGGCAGGTCCTCCCTGCAGCTGGGGGGATGGGGAGATCTGTGACCCTTGCCATGGGTGGCCTGTTAACAAGTCTGCCTTGGGACCAGCAACCTGGTGTGACCCTTGTAGCTATTATATGAACCTTACATTTTTTGTTTGTTTTACTGAGATGTTAAAAGATCCAAAGAGCTTCCAACTCTTGGGGATTTCTGGGTTTGTTGATTTTTTCTTTTTTTTCCTTTGGATTTTTGTCCTATTTGGGCTGAAATCAATTTCAAGGACTCTCATTTTCCCACAAACTGGGAATCCAGCTTCTTTGGCTAACCACAGTTGTTCTCTAACCTGTATCCCACACTACTTTACATTCCTGAGCACAGCTGCTGTTTTCAGCTGAAAGTGAAGAAATGAACGTGTAGAAGGAGGAGTTTGTCTTTGGCATTTTCCCTTATTTGCCCATTCTTCAGTAAAGAGACATTTCAAATACACAGAATTATGCTCTTGCTTGCAAGGTTATTTAGAGACATCCCAAAAGTCTGTGACACTATGTCCTAAACCCTTCTGCTCTGCGTCCTGTGAAGGCCTAGATTTCCAGGTTTCTTGTTAATAAATTACGCAAGCAGTAGGATTCTTGGGGAAAGCGGAAAGCACCCAACCTCTGGGTCTAACACCTTCCCAGAAAGGCTTGGTTTAGTACAAAGATAGATTTTCGCCTATATACAAGGGAGAAACAAACTTTAGCTGGGAAATGGCCACAGAAGTCCAATAGATCTTCATCTGTTTGTCCATGCTAGGCTAAAATTTACCAGTGAAAATGAGAACAGGGAAAGAAAGCACTGCAAGAAGCTGAAAAATAATGTTAGAGGAGCAGCTTAAGAAGAGTCAAGAATACTGGAAGTCCCTACAGATAGGTGAAACTGTGGAAGCTGCAAGTCAATTTTCCAAAGATCTTTTTAGGGTGGGCTTAGAAATCTATCCAAAGAGGAATGAATGCAGGAGCAGAGATCAAAATTGAACCTGAATAATCAACAACTCCTACGTTTAGTCCAGCCCTGTGGGGGAACTGTAGAATAATGGGAGCATGTTTTTTAAGTCACTGTTAATAATATTATATGCATTATGTGAAGCTTTATTCTAAATAAGAGCAATGGATTTATTCTCAGTTGGGAGTCAGGGAAAGGCCTAGTTGCTAGCTTTGTCACAGTGTTCTGAAAACAATCATCTCAGACAGCTTCTGTTAAATGCTGCTGTCTGTTTTACAGAGACAAGTCCATAGCATATCACAGTGACTGGCCTCTTAGTTCTGCTCATCTGCTCATGGCACCATGCCCTGCTGAGATGTAGAAAGGTATATTGTATATATTTCTAGCAACTCCTTTTTTTTTAATTTTTTTTCCAGTTAAGGAAAAGTCACACATCTTTTTCCAGTATTCTTGGCAGCTGATACTTGACAAGTTTTTTTCATAAAAAGAAACTGAAAATGGTCTTCAGGCTTACTGGATGGGGAAATTTCTGATGGCTGCCTTAGCAACTCACTGACTCCCTCCTTTTCTTGATAAGTCTCCTAGTTATAAACAATATAAAAAAGATCCTTTGTCTCATAGGACCCACAGCTGAAAGAACAGAGAAACACAAAAGTGAAGTGAAGTCAATGAGATTCTTCATGACATGAATCATGTTGAATTTGGCTTGCTCCCAAATGCACGTTAGCAGAGAAGTCTGTCATCTGAATGAGGTTAAATCATGCTAGAATATGCAGTAGCAAATGAAGCAATATTTAAGCAGCATATTGTATATTAAGTGTGTTTGCATGTGCTTATGGTTTGTTTTAGTGTGAGTCAAGTTGTCCATGGTCTTATTAGGTAATCTGCTGGGGCATGGTGATATGCAGAACTTCTCTCTCCTGCCATAATTCCACTTGAGAAATCATTGATTGAAAGATGGGCATGGTGCAAATTGATGGGGCTGCTTATACAGTTATGTTCCTAGAAAGGAACAGTATGAGCAACATTAGATACAGACATTGATAGCATATAGATTTAGGAAAGTGAGGACAGTTATATTAATTCAGGAATATTCTGGTAAAAGCTTTGGTATTCACTCCACTCAGTCTTGTGCTCTGCATGTGCCTATGCATCTACCTCTCCCATTGCTCTGTTGTTGGAGTGTGTGGATGGAGTGTGTGGATGCTTTTAGTCAGCATTTGCATGACTTGGGGACCAAAACACTGGAGTAGTTGATAGTACATCCCAGCACATCACAATCTTTGACACAGTCTTCCTAGGCTTACTGGGTTGCCTGACTCACATTTCTTCTCATTCAAGAGACAGGGAGAAGTCTAGTAACAGCTTTGTAATGGTGTTCTGAAAAATCTTCTCAGTCATTTTCAACATAGAAGTTGACAGAACAACTTCAAATGGTTACATGAGAACAAATATTTTGAAGGTTTATGAACCACACAGATGACATGATATTGAAAGCTATGCAACTGACGTTGTTAAACTTCAAGCAAAGCTTCTTAAAGAAAATGAACTTTTATACACACACAAACAAGCACACATATGTACATTTACACACATACATACATATATATACATGCATACATACATATATTTAAGTATAAATTTAACATATGGAAGACCAAAGAAAAGAAAAGTAGTCACTTAGCACTTTGTAACTAATAGGCATGATAGTAAGTAGACAGCAAAATCACATAGCGTCTGGTAGCTTTATAATATTTTTCAGAAAGCACTAAACAAAATTTCATGGGAAATTTCAAATGCATCAGAAAACTGCTTGCAGACATATGTTCTATTTGAGTTTTATCACAAGTCATAATATCTAAGTAGAAAGATAGTATCTGTAGAAAAATCCATATTTACTGCCAATTCTGTCATGCTTTGGACTCATGTGTTTAATTATGTACTGGTAGGCTTCTCTAGTTGGTACAACAAAAGTTGCAGGAAATAGAACTGCCAGCCATTGTAGATCAACTGTTTTATTTCCACATCTTAAGTGGTATTTTTAAAGAAAATGAAAGAAAATTGATGTTCTACTATATTCAGAAGATTATATAATTTATTTCCATGTAGTTAGTCTTGTCTTGTTTATATGGAGACAGGAAGTGGGCACACAACATGAATCCATGAGTCAGGACCATCTGTTTTTGAGTATGTCCTATTGGTTTAATTGAAGTTTACAACTTCTTTGGTCTTTCTTCTTCCTACAACCTTCAAATAGTAATTTTGTCCTTCACAAGTTGCTTTGGGGTGACAGATTTTCCCCATTTTTGCTACATTCTAAAGTGTTTATCTTTCAGACACAAAATTCTGAGTATGATTTTATTTTTACCTTACTGATATAACTGAAGTCTGCCTCTTGTTTGTAGCAAATGCAGTCTTAAAGAATATAAAGGGCAGTCCTAAAGGATAACAGAAATAGAAGTAAGGATAGAAATCTGTGTTTAGATAGACACTTCTTTTCACAAGGTTTATTCATAAATTTTTAAAAATTTGCAGTCCTTCCCTACTTGGATGACTGAAAATTGGTAGCAGAAGACTTTAATTCTTTGAAGTTCTGGGTAATATTTCAAGAAATAACTTGGCTTGGTTGAAACACAAAGATTGTTTCTGATGTGCCAGATTGCAAGTGTGAGGCCTGAGGAGGGTCATGATGGAAATGTGAACACTTTTTCCCAGACAGAAACCTCTATTTATCTGTAGATCAACATTTATTCTTTCTATGTTTCTGTGCAATGTGAAGGTAAAAGTAAAACAGAGTCCAGAAGCTGGTCTTTTTGTTAGATGGAGAGGTATTGTATATTCCTTGCTTCACAGAGTGAGCTCCAGGGAGAGGGCACAGCAGGAATATGAAAAGCAGTTTCTACACACTTCTTTTTTTGAAGAAGAGTGGAACTGAAGTTGGGTATTTTAACTGTGCCCCTGAAGAGGCAACAAGTTTTCTGTGGCTTCTTGTTGAATAATGGTTTCTCTGAATGAAATTTGAAAATGTGTCTTATCTCACAGTCCACAGCTGGGAACATGTGAATTGTTTTCCCTGTACTAAGATCAAAACGAAACCAAAACCAACCAACAAACCAAACACAAAACAATGCAAAACAACTAACAAACAAGCAAAAAACACTTGCTGCCTATCTACAAATCTAGGAGGTTTGAATTTCTAGATTAACAGTACATATTAAAAGGCACAGAATTCACTTTAAAGACTGTTTACAGAATGGGTAACTTAATACCACCAAATATTCTGTGCTCTCCTTTACTTGGAAGTAGGACAATTAAAATACAATGGCAAGCTTATGTGCACAGAGAAACCTTTTAATGACTGTCACCGTTAGTCACTTGATGTAGATGCAGATGGTGTGGGTAGAGAAAGCAAATATAATGGAGAATGAGGTGGTTCCAGCCATTTATACAGGTGGCCAAAGTCTTCAGTACTTGTAAATGTGTCATTGCACTCTGCTCCTACTTTGTTTCAAATTTCACTTTTTGCTTCACATACGTTGGCACAACATGGAGAGGAAGCATCTGTTTAGTCCACCTCTTTTCCTGTTATGCTAGATCTTGACTAGCAAAAATCAGGTAGCCGTGCTTTCTGTTCAGCTATAGTGACTGGTACCATACACAGCCTTATCTGTCTGATTTGTGCTCAGTTTAGTTTTGTGAGAACTCTACTGCTGAGTTTTTCAATATTTTCTTTAAATCATAATCACAGGCTTAAACAGGGTAGGAGGTGAAAAGAAGACATCTAGCAACATCTCTGTGATGTGCATGACTGTGTGATCAAGACTGTGTAGAACCCCAGAAGACAGGGTCAGAACACCAGTTGAAGCTTATATGGTAAAATAACAAGAGGAACCCCAGTGCTGACCTGCTGTGCCTCAAGAGGTTTTTGTTCTGCAAAAATGCACATATGTATCCCCCAAATCCGCAGATAAATATAAAATCAGAGCAGCAATTATTTCCGGTTACACTCTCAGATCTAATTGAAAATCTAATTTTGTTAATGGGACTCTTAAAAGTTGTTTGAGAAACGTTGAGAAATATCACATTCCTCTCCAAAGTGTAAACTGCTATTTTCAGCAGTGTTTTATCAATTACCTGGCAAAGGCCTAATCCATCAAGTCTACAGAGTAACTAGTTGTAAAACTATATTGAAAAATAAACATTTTGACTCTTAAGTAGGAGTGAAGATTTGGTCACTGATCCAAGGGTGCAATTAGGACCAAGTTGTTGAACTTGGTTCAACAACCAAGGTTGGGGTTGGGACCAAGTAGTGAAATAATCACATGCTCCCAGCAAGACAGTACAATTTTAAAGAACACAGACTGGTGTCTGTATGACTCGAATAACATATAAAGCTGCAACTTTTTCACCCATCAAAACTAAAAAATATGGATTTTTGCCCTAGGTGTTTTAGTTGTGTTTGATCCAAATCATCAACCAGAAGTTCACTGGGCTCTAAAATAGACATAATTGGGACCTAAAGTAGACATCCAGCCTCTTGCCAATGATGATATCCAAACAAGGTATTGTGCTGAAGTATCTTTGTAAATCAGCGGAAGATAAAGGAAATTTTTCTCTCTTCCCATTATGAAAATGATAGTATTTCTTTAATATTTTTCCCTTTATTTCAACTTCTTATGCTTTTTTTCTTTTTTTAATTACAAAATTTAGCAAAGCATACTTCGTAAGCAACTGAATTGTCACAAGTGGAAAAACAATCTGGTGAAATGAATGAAAAGCAAAATGACATTTTTGAAATTATTAATATTTAAAGAACTATAAGCCCAAAGATAGACAGCTGTGTCAAAACTATTTCTTAATTGGTCTACACATACTAAAGATTTTATTTTTAGCAGTGGGAAATGTCTTTGTGTCCTCCATTTTTTCCCTCCAAATCTGGATTTGGAAATCTTGTACCAAGTGAAAGTACTATCTTCACTGGATGCACGTTGTATTAAACATATAGCACTTTGATATTTAGAGGTACAGAGTTTGCTGAAAAATCTTTTTGGCTCCATGTAGATATCCAAAAGGCAGGACCTAAGATGTCACTAGCCCCTTCAGAAATATTGAAGGTCAGCAATTACTTAAAATATAAAAAATTCAAAGCCTTTGAGTCTGAAACTGACTTGTTCCAATTTTTTGCATTGTCACATTAAATGAACACTTAGACTGACAGCTCTGCTGGCTGGACAAGTCTCCCAGTATCTTTGGCAGACCCTGGACTTGGCTTTCTCTGTTAAGTGCCTTGCTGTTCCTCTCCCTGCTGCCAGGACACACACAGGCACTCACATGTTCTCTGCCTGCCTGCTGCTCGCTAGCCCTCAAAGCTGTTTCCTTTTATCCCAAACAATCCATCTTACGCATTCCTACCTTAAATTTACCCCTTTTTTTTTCCCCTGTCTCTGCCAGCAAAAATATGGTTGACAGACAGATGTCCAACTTGTCTTCTGCAAATAAAGGCACTCTTGCTGTTTTGACACCTCAAAGGCCACAGCTGAGAGATATAGGCAGCTGCAGATCCCCTTCCTTATATCCCTGCTTGGCTGAACTGAGTGTCCTTACATCTAGAGGTATTTAAAATACAGATCCAATGACAGATTTTTCAGTTTTGTTTTGTTTTTTTTGGTACCTATGAAAGGCTTGACTCTAACTAATATTTCCATTTAAGGTATGTTTATTATTGGACCAAAATCAGTTAGCTCTATAGATAGAAACTTGCTAAAAATTCTTGTAGGCAATACAGACCACTCCAAAAAGGTTGATTGTTAGTCTAGAGGATCAATGAAAGCCCAATTTATACTCACTGTTTTACATATACCTGTGCATGTCCTGAGAACCCTCTGCTATTCTTTCCCTCATATTATCCCACAATACTCTCCTGGAGAAGCTGGAGGCCCATGATTGGGACAGGTACACTCTTTGCTGAGTTAAAAACTGTCTGGATAACCAGGTCCAGACAGTGGTGGTGAATGGAGTTAAATCCAGCTGGAGACCGGTCACCAGTGGTTTTCCCCAAGGATTAGTGTTGGGGCCCATCTTCTTTGATATCTTTGTTGATGATTGGCATGAGGGAATTGAGTGCACTCTCAGTACATTTTCAGATAATAACAAACTGGGAGGAAGTGTCAATCTGCTGGAGGGTAGAAAGGCTCTGCAGAGGGACCTGGACAGATTGGATCAGTCTGCAGTGGCCAATGGGATGATGTTCAACAAGGCTAAGTGCCAGGTCCTGCACTTTGGCCACAATAACCCCATGCAACTCTACAGGCTTGTGGCAGAGTGATTGGAAAGATGTACAGAGGAAAAGGATCTGGTGGTGTTGGTCAACCCTTGCCCGAACATGAGCCAACAGTGTGCCCAGGTGGCCAAGAAGGCCAATGGCATCCTGGCTTGTATCAGCAATAGTGTGGTCAACAAGACCAGGGAAGTGATCATCCCCTGCATTCAGCTCTGGTGAGGCCACACCTGGAGTACTGTATTCACTTTTGGGCCCCTCACTAAAAGACATTGAGGCCCTAGAGTGCATCCAGAGAAGGACTATGAAGCTGGTGAGGTGTATGGAAAACAAGTCCTATGAAGAGCAGCTGAAAGAACTGGAGTTTTTTGGTCTGGAGAAGAGGAGGCTCAGGGGAGACCTTATTGCTCTCTACAGCTACCTGAAGGGAACTGTGGGGAACTGGGTGTCGGCCTCTTCTCACAGATAACTAGTGTTAGGACAAGAGGGAATGGCCTCAAGTTATGGCAGGGGAGTTTTAGGTTGGTAATTAGGAGATATTTCTTTCCAGAAAGAGTGATTGGGTATTGGAACAGGTTGCACAGGGAGGTGGTGGCATTACCGTCCCTGGAGGAGTTTAAGGAAAGGTTGGACGTGGTGATTAGGGAAATGGGTGATACTGAGTGGGTGATATTGATGATAGAGGGATGATTGGACCAGATGATGTTGGAGGTCTTTTCCAACCTTAATGATTCCATGATTCATTATAGAAGATTAAATGAAGATTTAAATAGAAGATTAAAGACCAGGATGTTCAAGAAAATTAACATTTTGAGAGGATTTCTGTCTCTTTATTTTCTATCTTATTCTTTTGGTGTATTTTGTTTCGTTTAGGCATCACCTCCACTGTCTGTGAGGTGTCTGTGTGTCCATGCAAGTCAGCAGCCCCACTGGCATCATAGCATCTGTGTGGGCTGGCAGCATTTAGAGGCTACACTCACAAAAAATTTGGGTTGGGGATAAGGTCAGAGACCAACCAGTCTGTGAGCCTGAGAAGAATTTGGGTGAGCTGCTAGTTAGCTAAAAGAAATTGAAAGTTTTGTAGATGATACACCTATTGGGAACTGCCTTGCTAGCTGTGTCATTAAAAAATCTGTCTTTATTTATAGATGGTCTTCTGGTTTCTCTACAAAATTAAGTATGAGCCTACAAAAGAGGGAGATGTTAGCTGCACGTAGAAGTTGCATCCAATAAGATAGAAGCAGACTTTTAAAAATCAGGTGGGAAGGCAGTAAAAATGGAGAACACAAAAATGAGCCCTTGAACTTAAAATTTTGTAAGATTTCTTACATCTCCCAGCCTAAGATCCAGCATATCTGAGTGTATTCTTGTATTCTTGATTACCAAAATTATGTAGAGATAAAAGAATGGTTAAAAAAATTGTCATTTGAAATTTCATGCAAACTCAGATCTGTAAATTAATAACTCATGGGATTGAATGTAAAGCTTTGAATTGTATAATTATTTTTTGGTTCTGTAGTCTGTACTGATCTCATTAAATTTTGTTATGAACAAGAATTATAATATTCTAATGAAAAATATGCAATTTTCCAAGGTATTAGAGGAAAGAAGGTGGTATCTATTGATTAAATGTCTTACAGGAAACACTGGCATATCCACCAGACTGCACACATCCTAGTCCTCTGGACTGGTTAGAAGAGTGAGTGGGTAAAATAAATAGGACAGTGTAAAAGGCATCTAGTTTTTCCTTTCTCTGGCCAGTATTCTTGAAGCAGTTTCCATTTCAGAGATGTAATCTCACGTGTAAAACTCACTTTAGAGGTAAGTTACTTGATAGTCTAGACAGACCATATCCTGTGTCTGTAACTAGAATCAAAGACACATTTTTTTGCTATTGTGTATAGCACACCACAGACATATAAGTTAATTACACTGAGCACATCATTTATTTTTAAAATTATTATTATTTTTTTTATGTGAATGCAGTGGCTAATCTATGAATATGAAAATGAAAGGAAAAAAGGGGAAAAAATACCTTTAGAAACATTACCTTTTGCTTATCATCTGGTGAACTTTTTCATTATTACTAGCATTTCAAGTCCTCTTGGGTGGCAATACTACCTCTGACATTAGCTTATATTAGCTTATATACCTTCATATGCATCATTCCTTATCTTCTCTCTGTGTCCAGGCAAGCTGTCATCTTGCTTTGGGGTGCAATGCAGGAATCTTTCTCCAAAACCAAATATATATGGCAGTACTCAACAAAATATCCTCAAATGCATTAGCTCATGTGCAGTACTCATCAGTACCAACTAACACCTAATGTTTGGGCTTTTAAAAGAATCTTCCTGATACAAAAAATGCTCACTCTGCTGTAGTTTGTTTTATTTATTTATTTATTTATTTATTTATTTATTTATTTATTATTATTATTATTTTTATTTAAAAAGTATGTCTCTAAAATATATCCTTGACTGCAATGCATCTTGCAGTGCGTAATGTCATTTTGATTATATTGGCTTCAATGAAAACATTATTATTCTTCTGTTATTTTTTGGCTTTCCATGTCTGTTTTCATTTAAAAAAAAAAAAAAAAAAAAAAAAAAAAAGCGTGTTTTGTGCTTTGCTCATTCTTAATCTGTATGCCAGTTCCAAAATCCCCTCCTGCTGAGAAATGAAATGAAATATTGTGCTCCCTGGCTTCAAATATAATTTTCTTCTTATCCATTTGGGGATAAACTTTTGTAATGTGCAGGTAGCAATACAACAATCAGAACACTTCAGAATGTTAAGGGTGGGTTTTAGTTATCTTATTAAAGGCTATTCCTGAGTCTTCTTCTGGCTTCTGTCCTTGTAGAAACCTTGGCCCTTCTCCAGAGACCATTTTTGCTTGAGAGACTAGAAAGAGACTCATAAAAAATTTGTTCTCAGTTTGGAAAGTGAGCAGAAAAAGAGTGCTCATTAATTTCAGTTGCCTGCATTGTGAAGTTAAGTGTATGACTTCAAAAGGACAACAAAGAATGGGAAATAGGGATTAAGAAAATGTAGGCTAAAAATGTTTACTTTTGATGTCTAAAAAAGGTAATAGAGAACAATAATAATCTTATTAATGCTACTAAATGGTAAGGACAAGTCCTAGTGCACACATAACTTACTGGGAGGTTAGTAATTTATCCAGGCTGAAGAGAGGTATCAGAGGAAGACATTTTTTATACAGGAGAAAACTCATAGTTGCCTAACAGAAAGTAACTAACATAATCACAGAATCACAGAGTGGCTGGGTTGGAAGGGACCTTAAAGACATCTAACTCCAACCCCCCTGCCATAGGCAGGTATGCCTCCCACTAGATCAGGTTGGCCAAGGCCTGTTGCGTTAAGGGGTATAGCCAATTAGCTGTTATAAGTCCAGTCGCATTCAGGGTACTGAACTACCATGATTATGGATTCACAAATAACATAGTTGTAGTGGGTTTACGTGGCAAGGTTTTGGTAGCAGGGGGCTATAGGGGTGGTTTCTGTGAGAAAGATCTAGAAGCTGCCCCATGTTTGGGAAGGGCCCCATTGTTTTCCAGATCCGAGCCAATAAGCGATGTTGTTTGCGCCTCCGTGAGAGCATATTTAAGACAGGGAAAAAACGCTGCGCCACACAGCAGCCGGGAGAGTCAAGGGAGTGAGAGAACAGCCTTGCACCAAGGTCAGTGTAGAAGGAGGGGGAGAGGTGCTCCAGGCGCCGGAGCAGAAGTCCCCTGCGGCCTGTGGTGAGGACCATGGTGAAGCAGGATGTCCCCCTGCAGCCCATGGAGTACCACGGTGGAGCAGGGTTCCACGCTGCAGCCCGTGGAGGAGACCACGGTGGAGCAGGTGGCCCTGCACCGACGGAGGCTGCCGCCTGTGGAAGACCCCTGCCGGAGCAGATTCCGGGCCGGACCTGTAGCCCGTGGAGAGGAGCCCACGCAGGAGCAGGTAACCTGGCAGGAGCTGCTGCCCGTAGGGGAGCCAGGTTGGAGCAGTTTTCTCCTGAGGGATGGACCCCGTGGTACCGACCCATATCTGGAGCAGTTCTGAAAGAGCTGCTGCCTGTGGGAAGCCCACGCCGGATCAGTTCATCAAGGACTGCATCCCGTGGGTGGGACCCCACAGCACAGGGGATGAGAGTGACCGAGAAGGAGCGGCAGAGAAGAAGTGCTGTAGACTGACCATAACCCCCATTCCCCGTTCCCCTGCGCCGCTCGGGGGGAGGAGGTGGAAGAGGGTGGATGGGGGGGGAAGGCGCTTTTGTTTTTTTTTCCTTTGTTTTCTCACTTCTCTCGCTTGTTAGTTGTAGGCAATAAATCTTACTATCTCCTTATGCTGAGTCTGTTTTGCCCGTTACAATAATTATTGCGTGATTTTCTCGTCCTTATCTCAATCCTTGAGCCCTTTTCACATATTTTCTCCCCATTCCTCTTTGAGGAGGGGGAGTGAGAGAGCGGCTGTGGTGGAGCTCGGCTGCCCACTCGAGCGGAACCACGACAATAGTACACCCTCATGTTTCATGAACTGCCACAGCCACACTTAAAGAGTTTGGTCGTTTTCAATTAGAACTATCAAATCTGGGTTCAAGGCATTCTAGTGCAATTTATTAAAGGAACAAGTACACAGGTTCTTTGGATTGCTGGCGATAAATTCACTGTCTGCAAAGCACACTCAAATGCCAACAGTATGAGTAACACTGGCTGGCTATTATACCTTAACAGGCACAAGGACTCTACAGAGATTTCTAAGTTTCCGTGGAGACACACAGTATTACCAAGTGTTCAAATCTTATCCAATCTATCCCAACTGGGGAAGGGGAGAGGCTCAGCCCATCAACTGATCCCAGAAATCAGAATGGTACCTACCCTCACAACCCCTCTCTCTTAGGCCAATTTATACTATTTTCTATCTTTTAGGTAGAGCTTGAATGACTCTAGTCATGCATGTGTTGGTTACTATTGGTGCAAAATTTTCTCACTTTCATATAAAGGTATAGGCTCCAAGTAATTTAGAATGCATGCTCAGTGAGGGGTGGTTGCACCTCAGAGGCAGGTAGCTTTTGGTATGGAGATGTGTTTTGATATTATAATGATATTATAAATGAGCAAAGTTCACTAGGGTACAGCATTTTGTCAAAAACATGACAGGTCATTGGCTCAAGGTAGAAAATGTGCAGCTTATCAGCCTTGGTGTGCACAAGAACAATCTTGTCACAGAGCCTAGCCACAGTGTCTACATTCCACTCTACACTCCATACTGTTCCTTAGAGTCAGCACACCAGGTTCTCCCAGTGTTCTAACAAATAAGATTGGAGGCCTACAGAATGCTTAGGTAGTGCAACTACACTCCACCCTAGAAGTTTCTTCAATGCTATACCCTTCCTTTAAAATATGAGTATCAGTTTAATTTAAAAGTCACTTTAGGCAATTATATCACAAAGCCCCGTCCAACCTGTCCTTAAACACCTACAGGGATGGGGCACAAATTCTCCAGGCAACCTGTGCCAGAATGAAGAATTTCCTCCTAATGCCTAATCTAAATTTATCCTCTTTTAGTTTAAGACCACTCCCCCTTGTCCTATCATTATCTACCAGAGTAAAAAGTTCTTGTCCATCCTTTTTATAAGATCCCTTTAAGCCTTTAAGTATTAAAAGACCACAACAGAGGTCTCCCTTGGAGCCTTCTCTTCTCCAGGCTGAACATGCACAGGTCTCTCAGTGTTTCTTCATAAGAGAATGCAGGAAATTAAGAGCAAATGAACTATCACATATGGTGATGTGAGACACTATTTAAATAAATTCATCTCGTGGAATTACTGAAGCCTGCTAAAATGAATGTATTGATTTGATATTATTTTCAATATCATTAAAAGAATGTAAATCAATGCTTCAGTTTGTAAATGTCACTGTAGTGTAACAGTGGAATTGCAACAAAGCACTCTGGATGAGCAGTGGGGAACAACAGTGGTATGTTTGAATTGAAATATTTCAATTTGAAACAGAACTATGGAATTTTTGATTGAATGTATTGGTCTCAGAGTTTTGAATGGTATATAACCAATTATTCTTCAGAAAATCACTTCCCAGTTAATAAATACTGATATTTTCAGAAGTGGGTAACATGAATGATTCATCTGGGGCTCTCTGGAGAGGCAGCCAAACTGCTACTGGAAACCCTTCTCCACTTCCGTAACTGTGGCTTAAAAATTTCCAAGTCTCCAGATGTGCTAGAAGTCCTTTTCACCATGTTATGGATAAAACTACTGTACACTTCTTAGTAGAAATAGTAGTAACTTCTTGCGAAATAATGGCATTTGTTTTAATGAAATAATGAACAGTGTTAATGGTCAAAGAGCCAGGCTTTTGACATTTTGCCTCTTTGAATTATTAAGCAAGCTGTTTTGGAGACTTAAGTTACATGGAATTTTACATGGAAGTTTCATGGAAGTTACATGGGCTGTTTTCCCTCTGCTTGTATATTCCTGGGGATGTGACAGATAAATAGGGTGTGAGTATAAATCAGCTCTTTTTTGAGACTACTTGAATTTACCCTTGATCTTGATGACTTGATGTCAGGGTGGCTTCTGGCTCAGTAAAAAAAAAAAAAAAAAAAAAAAAAAAAAAAAAAAAAAACAGAACGGAGAAATCAGTCCCCTCCTTCTGTTAGGATTTCACAGCAGCAACACAAGCTGAGCATTTCCTTTGAAAGGGATCGGTCCAAACCCGCAGACTAAGAACTGGGAGGAGACCTCATTCATTTTGGAAGGAAAAAAGCAGTTGACAAGAAAACATAGGCCAATGTAGACTATAATGGTTCCAGATAGTCTTTATGATGTCTTGACCACTTTCACATTTTTACTTTTCTCCATGATAACAGACTGACAGAATTCCCAGTTCTTTTTCTTTTTCTTTTTTTTTTTCTTCTGACGTGCATGTTCATTACCATTTCCCAGAAAATCAGTTGTTGATTTCTTTCACCAATATATTTTCAATTATCTTTTAATTCAGTCCAATAGTGACTATTGGCAACTTGACTAATCTTTTTGCTGTTCCAAAAAATCATTAACTCTACAGAAATACAGCCTTAGACTGTTCAGAAAAATAAGATCCAATCCTCAAATATAGAATTTGGCATGTATCATGAATCTGGATGCTAGGTATCCTAACGGAGACTTGTGGCAGAAGCCACATCTCAGTGATCCCCAAACAGCCATGAAGCTGATGGCTGAAGAGGTTGTATCATGTTTTTTCCAGTTACTTCGTAAAATTGTGTTATGGAAGCAGAGGAATAGGAGAGCAGAGGGAGGAGACCCATCTCATTCATTGCCTATTCTCAGTATTCCCACACCTTGCTTGTCAAACACATGTAAATAATGTAAAAAACATCTTTAGCAGGACTGAGCATCTCTTTTAGTAGCCACTTCTTCCACCTCATTCCTTTTCCCTAACCGCTCCCCACACAACACATAAGGGAGCTTAACGTTCAGATCTGGGGCATGCATGTTTCTCTTCTTAAAGAGCAGGAGTGTGTTTCCATAAATATCATCAGCAAGACTGGATTAATCAAAAAAAAAATCAAATATATATATATAATAATTTCATTTGATTATATATTTTTTCTGTTTAGTTTATTTTGTTGTTACTTTATTAAAAACACTGGCTTTAATAGTGCTAGTTATTTTCCTGAATCAATATAAAAAGATTGGGAGGTTAAGCAGGACTTTTGTACAAAGAGGCAAACTATGCCAGGTTTTGAAGGTCAAATCAATGGTCATCTTTCCTCAGAACTTGCTACCCTTTTCTCTCAGGTTTGTTGGTCTCCTCTGGGATAGGAATCCAAGAAAAGCACCAACATTTATGCTTCTTGGCCCCTACCCATGTGTATAAAATTGTTTCCTCAAAAGTTGGTGTAATGTGTGGTAGGTTACACAGGTATGACAGAATACAGTTGTATGCAATATAAAATAATTTCTACTAACCTTTCTAAGTTTCATGTTATCCAAAAAAGGGATTAGATGAGGTGTGTGGGGATATACATTTTTCCTACATTATTTTTTACATTAAAATATACCACTTTAAATTGATGAGATTGGAATCTATTTCACTAAAAGGGATAAAATCCCATGTCTTTGACACCGTTACAGGGAGATGACAAGACAGAATCCTGCATTTTTGTAAATGGTAATCTTCTCTACTGCTTTCCTTCCTTCCTTCCTTTCTTCCTTCCTTCCTTCCTTCCTTGCTTCCTCCAAAGATACTCCAAAAGACAGTATCACAAATAAATTTTAATTTTTGCTAAGCATTTTCTTAATGATGACAGTTATGGCTAACTATGGACTAAGTCTTTCTACAACAGAATGATTTGCAAATTAATGAAATTCTTTACAAAATAAATGAATTGCAACAGAATTAAGATGTTCTGAAGAGAATTAATGCAATTAATTAAAGGAATTATGGCTCAATTTCATTGGTATGATTTTTCTCTATTTTGCTTTTGCAAGAGATTGTCATCAGAATTCTTTTTTTTTCTCTTTTATTTTATATCCTGTTTTTTTTTTTTTTTTTTTTTTTTTTTCTGAAGATTTTTTTCCTAAAGATGACTTATCTGTATGGCTATTAAAAGATATTCATCATATCTAGTTAAGGGGATAAAAATTGGAGTGGAAAATCCTAACATGTTATTAAACTTCTTAATCCTTGCATACTTAGAACACTTGAAGTTTGATATATACTGTTATTTAGAAATATAAAATTATATTCATTCTGATTACGTGTTTACTGGAATCTAGCACACAGCAACTTCTTTAGATGAACACTTGAGGAGCAGTATTGGTTCTCAGGCTAGGCTACCTTTAATCAAAAAAAGTGGTAAAAGACAATTTTATATTTAAAGGTATAATGGGAGATCGTTTTAATTTTTATTTCATTCACTCAACTAAAAAAGTATTTTCTAGTCATGTCCATTGAGATTAATAGAACAGTATTATCTCTCTCTCTCTAACTTTGATGGAAGTAAGACATCAGTCTTAACTGATTGAATCAGTTACCTGACTGAATCACTGACTGGAGTTTCATGGATGCATGTAGATTTATTTTGTATGTAGGCTGCAGCAAGTCAATAATAGGCCAGATGTGAAAGCATTTTACGCAGCCAATCTACAGTTTAAAGAAAGACAACAAATGAAACATTGCTTTCATAGCAGTTTCTAGAAACAAAATTTCCATGACTGCAAAGAAAGAGGAAAAATATATATGCTGATAGAATTCCTCATACTTTTCTATTCCTATTCTGAAAACATTAAGGAGTTTTAAATATTAAGATGTCTAGCTAGCAAAGAACTGTAGAGATATGCAGTGTCAGCCTAATATGATCTGATCAGCCCTTGCAGGCACTCAGTGCTCCCTGGTGGAACCTGGAAAAACTAGTCAGTGAAGACTGAGAATCACAATCATCATTCCTCTTTATCAAAATCTAACTCTTTCATCATCCTCTCCTCACTTCATACTTGCACCTTCAGATATGCAGCTATAAACCGTGCCTAACATGGCTTTGGATTCACAGTGACATGAGAGAACGCATATCTGGGGAAACAAGTCAGTCATAAACTACAGGAAGTTTTGACTGTAGCTATGCTGGGAAATGTAGGAGACAAGGAATGGGCAGAAAAAATACCTTGGGAAAAGTGTCTGATGGAAAAAAACAAAGAAGCTCTGTCCTCAGGTGCTTAGCTATGGAACTTCAGGTGGTCTTTGCATGCCAAAAAAAAGTAAAATGTTCTATTCATTCCATGCACTCTACTGAAAAGTTAAACCAAATGCACTCTTCTAGTTTACAAATGGCTGACTTTATTTTGGCATATGTTTAATCACTCAAGAAAGCATCCTATTTGAGAAAGACTGAAAGTATCTACTTAAAACAAAGTACATTTTTAAGGACTTCTTTGAATAAGGGCCAGAGTGCTTAAAATTAGGAGATGCATATCTTTTTTAGCACAAGGAAGGAAGGAAGGAAGGAAGGAAGGAAGGAAGGAAGGAAGGAAGGAAGGAAGGAAGGAAGGAAGGAAGGAAAAATGAAGCAGAACTTCCATTAATAACACCATTAATAACACTGTGGTAAAGAGTTAATAAGCTCCATAATCATGCAGATTCCATAAGAGCAACTATTTCCCATGAGAAATTCAAGGATCTTTGCTGAAATTTATGTGTTTGATTTCAAATAAAGAAATAAAGATAATAAAACTGTATGCCCTTATAATGTGTAGTCATGTTTTCAGTGAATGTAGATCTTACTCCATGCTAGTGTTGTTTTGTTTTTCTGGGACCTTTTCAAAAGATAACTCTTGAAGAGACTGAAGTACAGAAACACATCCCTACACTATGTCCTTTATTTGCCAGTAGTTTAAAAGGATAAAATGGTGAAAATGTCTGATGACCAGAAGTCTTGTTTTGCTCCTGGAATGAGGTTGTCTCTGCTGAATTTATTAACTAGAGAGAAAAGAAACTGAAATACCAGGTGAACTAGGAAACTCGAGGTTGAGTTCTGAATTTAGAATACAGATTTTGTGAGGGAACTATACATGTATGTAGGTGAGGATTTTAACGTGGCATAGCAGAGACATGCACTGTGAAAAACAGCCCAAACATTCTGCAAAGTTCATAACTGAGGTCCCTGACAGTAAAGCTCCAATTATCTAGCCCTGATGGCAATATAGAATGTTTTCTGCTCTGCATAAAATACACTGTTAATATATGTATATATATAGAGAGAGAGAAGTAAAAATGCCTAAGTGCAAGAATGAATTTTGGAAAAGTATGGTATAAACTTCAGCATATATATAATTAAAATGATTCCTTTATTGACTGGTGATACATAAACTGAACAAACCAATGAGAAGAACTCTGATTCACAAGTATTTATCCTAGTCATGTGAAAACTCCTGCAGAGAAAAGAGAAATTTTATTGGAGGTGTATGAACAGAGTGCCTATAATATCAGAACACAATAAAACTCCACAAAGCAATAGAAAAATATTCAAAAACAATCATTGTCCATCTTTAACAAGAGAAGTGAATACAGTTGAGTTCTTTTTAGATATAAATCATCAAAAGCAAGAAGAAGATTATTTAAACATAGTTATTACAGGAAAATGATAAATATTCACCACTGTAGCCAAGACTGATCATCAGTTATTCAGCTTCTCCAGACTACACCCTATTATTCTGTAGATAAAAGCATATTTTGCCTACACTTGCAAGTTGAGAATTGAACTTGAGGATCCTGATGAAGAAAGGAGTAAGAATGTATATGTACTAAATTAATAATATTTGTGTAATTCTCCCTTTGAGTATCAGTTTTCCAGTCAAGACCATTATACACAAATATACAAAGAAAGCAATAACCTTATCAGAATCAGGAACTGCTGTCAACTGAATTTCTTTTATGATGGAAAGAATTATGCTGCTCCCAGTGCAGAGTTTTTGTTAGACTGCAGTAAAATGTCATCTATGTTAGGATTTATCTGGATTACTGCGTTCAGTTCTGGTCTCACCAGAACAAAAAAGACATGGACATAATGGAGTGAATCTAGCAAAGGGTCACAAAGATATTTAAAGGACTGAAGTATCTCTTATATGAGGAGAAACTGTGAGAACTGAGAGTTTAAGTTTGGAGCACAGAAGGCTTAGAAACATCTTATTAATGAGTATAAACACTTGATGAGAGGAAACCAAGATGAAGAAATCAGAGTTCTCAGTAGTGCCAGAAACAGGGCAAGAGGCAATAGGCACAAAATAAAACACATGAAATTCCATCTAGACATGGAAAACCCACCTTTTTAGTGTGAGCATGGACAAACACTGGAGCAGGTTGCCCAAAGAAATTGTGGAGTCTCTGCATTCACAGGGATATTCTAAGCCTGACTGGACATATCCCTGAGCAACCTGCTCTGTCTGACTGTCCTTGAACAGAGGGTTGCATGAGGTGATATCCAGAGGTGCCTTCCAACCTCAACCATTCTGTGATTATGTGAAAAGAAGAAAGCAAAACTGAAACCTCTTCAGATGAGGCTTATATTAATACTAATAACTAATACTAATTCAAAAGAGATAGTTATTAGGCATAAAACTGAATGAAATTTTCTACATGAAATCTAGGTCTTAATCTTTAATTAAAGATCTTTAATAGCATGTTCCTGAGTGTCCTGATGTTTCAGAAGATCTGTGTCATTTACGCTTCAATGACAGTTGCTATGCATCCAAGGACATGTAATATGAATATGTATGAATATTAATTAAAAGCTATGAGTAAAACCACAAGGTTTTGATTTGTGATATTCACATTTGAAAACAGTATATATCAATTAATAAATTATTTCATTATTCAAATGTCCAAATAATTTACTATGTAATCTTCAAATTTAGTCATTTATTTTTATGGTTATATTGATTTGTCTATTGAGGGGGACCATTAGGTAGATCAGTTTAGCCTTAAAATGACAGTCACGAAATAAGAAATATCTATAGCCAAAACTTGGATTCTGAATGGAAGATTGAAAAGGAATCGAATAAAGTAGTTAGTATTTTGTTAGAATACTAACAAAAGTTAGTATTTTAAAAAGTTAGTTTTGTTAGTGTACACTGAAAGCAACAAACTGACAAGTGTATTATATCCATAAACTTAGATATACAAAGGACACTTTCTATGAATGACAATTGGGAAAATCTTTAAGTCAGCAATATTAACACAGCATTGTCCTTAAAAAAACAATTGCTGCTATCAGCTACCAAGTCTGTGTCTGGCCCACAGAAAGTCTACTCAAGTAACATCAAAAGGTGCCATCTCTGCATTTTCCATCACTTCATGGCTTGCATCCAGGACTAATAAGTCACAACTACAGTAGAAACCAAAATAACAGTTCAAATAATTGGATATAATAGCAGTGATGGAACCATAAGAGCATCTAAAATCAAACATAGGGAAGAGGGGAACTAAATAGAGCATTTTAATTTTTCAACTCAGCAAACTAGCTTTTGCCTGTAAACTGGGAAGAAACTACTCTTAACTATGACAATAAAGAGATTATTGGGTTATGAATGTGGTTCCTGCATCATCTGGTTTGGGATACACTTTTCAGCTGTAAGAGGTGTATTGTACTTTCCAGTTTTTACCTTATAAATCTGTTTGTCCATAGAGTTCTTGGAAGGGATTCTTGAATTCATTTAGCATTATATATGGCCATTTTATGTAAACCCTTACTTTTTAAATTCAAGTAAGATGGATAACAAATGTTCTGTATATATTTACAAGCCATCTAACAGCAAGGTAGTTTAAGAATATATTACTGAGCAAGAATTATATATTTGAATTCATATATATATGAATTTATATACTAGGAAGACAACAGGAATAATGAAGAATGCAATTAAGAAAAATATATTAAAATTTGCTAGTTAAACAATTCAACATTGGTTAAAGAATCATAAAAAGAGACGATGCTATTTAAAATATTAATTTAGAAGAGGTTTCCATCCCAACAAAAACATCTCCAGAAACAGAAGAATCTACCAGAAGACTTGAAGGCTTTAACAACTATGAAAGAAGGAACAACAGAAATGTTCAGGGGACTGAACTTTGAATGATATGAAGAAAAGTTTTGCAACTGACTTGTACTGATATGACTAAATTTTGGGCAGTATAGAAACTGAAATAGTAAATATCCTCCTTTCTGTAGCCTACCTCTCTTTAGAAACCTCTTTGTCTCATTCATAAAACTATACGTTGTGCTACATGTTTGGGCAGTAGTTTTCTTTTTGCATAGTTTTAGGTAACAAATGTCTTGTGTTTTTAAGCTTATGCATACCATGACCTTGTGGTTGATGTCAGTCCTGTCACAAAGGGAGTGATTTGCATGCATATTTGTATCTGTTGAAATGTCTAGCACCAATTCCTTTTGATCAAAGCATCAGGTGGCCACATTGGACCTTCACTTGGAATGTGCATTTTTCAGTGTTTTGGCAAGGCTTAGAATTCCTTTAACTTTTCTTTGCTATTCAGAATTAAAAACTATGTGCCTGGTAAATTTGTCAGACCTTTCTATCAGTTAATTAAAACTCAATATACCTACTAAATATTCATTGTTATATAAAATTGCCAGCAAGTGTACTTTTATAACCTCTGCTGAATTATAACCTGAAATGACTATGATTCGGAATTAAAATTCAGGAAAGAGAGATGGCCATAAAATTAAAGTATTTCTTTAAGATGTGACAATCTTCATGGCTATGTAAGATCCTAGTGTGGCTCCTCTGCTGTTGCTCCTCCTATCAATTTGACTTAAAATTATAGAACATGTTGGAAATTGCTTAGGCATTATACTTGAAATACTGAATTAGGAGACTGTAAGCACTGAATCCTGGGATGTACTGACTGTATACATTCTTGTACAAAGGAGAATTTTCCTAACTTTTCTAACTAACTAAAGAAGCAACAAAACTTACAATACAGTATCTTATGTGATCCCAAAGCTGAGTGAAGCTCAGTGTGCCGTCCTCTGCCAGGAGTAGGTATTGCAAAAGGATATTCCTTTTGCACAGCTCCCTATATAAATGCAGTTAATAGAAAATTTATATTACCCCATTAATTCCTTCTCCTGATGTCAATACTCATTTCCTTAGAAAGAGAGAGATCCTGATCTCCAAAGCCAGTAGATTTGTTCAGTTCAGTTAAGGAAAATCCTCTCATGTTCTAGGCGTTCTCTCTTACTTACTATAAACCGTCATTATCTGAAAGTTTGGGAATGCTGAATAGTCTGTTTCATGTTTTTATAGGCATCTATTATTAACCTTTGTCTTTTATAGAGCTCAGATAATCTGAGAGATATTATACTTTGCTAAAATTACATTTTTATTTTCCATTATGTGAAAGTAAAACCTCTGCTACATGCTGGAACAATATGTCAGACATCATCTCCTGCTGAGCTGTACATTGTAATTAATTATACATGAACAGTTTAACAAAGTATTTCTTCAATTACTATTGTTATTTGCCTTAACTATACTGAAACATGTATCTTTACTGCCACCGCAAGAAGAGTGGTCTAAATATCCTGAGTTGCAATTCTGATAAATTACATTAGTATATTCAAACAGAAAATAAATAAATAAATAAATAAATTACAAAAGCACATTCCTCAATATTTTGACAATAATGTTCTCATTTCATTTGTTTATAGCGACTGAGAGTCCATGCATTTTATTAACTTCTACAAAACATGCATGTTGTTCCACTAAAGGGAAGGAAGCATGGCCTGTTGATAGTGACAGTAAAAGACTCAAGAGATGTATGCTCAATAACCTTCTCCATCAGTTTCCTTCCTGTACAGTACTGGCAGGGCTGCTGCAATGCTGAAATGTTTTTTTGACAATCTGTCTTTTAGATTATCAATTTTCCATCTGTTATATGAAGATAATAATACAGTTGTGTAGATATTTGACCTAAATATGTAATTACAGAAGAGAATAAATACATTTTTATGTACTACTTACACTTCAGCCTCATATATGTATTCCACTCTGTATTTTTGGAAAGAGAAAAGGTAATATCTTTGAGCCTTAAAAACAGGGTGGCTTCATATGGCCTGGGTGAGCAATGTCCAGGAATCCTTTGGGAGACTGACAGTTGCCATAGGTCAAAAATGAGGGTCTGCTCTTGTAGTTTAAGCACACAATAGTAAAACAGTGCCTGGGAATATGCCCTGGCATGGTTTAACTTCCTAGTATAGGTGCAGCCTTTTCCCATTCTGTGATTTTGTATGAATAGAGGAAATCAGATGTAAGTACAATGGAATGAGGACTCTCATGGTTGAAAGGATACTTTTTTTCCTGAGATAGAGCATAAGTTCCTTGGTAAAATCTGCATGATCTTCACCAGCTTTTAGAAGCTCATCTTCTATTAGGAGGTGTTGTCAATTCCAGCATGCCTTAATGAGCAATATCATTCCACATCTCAGATATAATGCCAGCAGTCAAGGGCTACTCAACCATTTTCATAGAAGCTGATCAAAAACCTTTAGGGTTTTCACTGACTTCCCCTTTCATAGCTTGTTGGAACCACAGCCCTCCTGTTCTCTTCAAGGATCATGCATAAAGGACATCATGGTAATGCTCATGACTAGGTCACTCTTCACCTAGAGGTCACTGTTTACTCAATTTTGCCTTGAAATGTGTGAATGAAGCTCATAAACAAGAAAATCAGCAGGTTTCTGTGTGAACCGGATTCAGACAGACTTGCACAGCTGTAACCGCTACTGCGGGTATTTCCATACTTAGCTCCACAGTGTAATTGCCTACAAAGCCTTTTAGTAAAGAGATGCTCAGCCAAAAGCTTTTAACAAATGCCAGTTCTATTTTTAAAATTTGTTTCAAGATCCTGTGTTTGAAAACCAGATTTTTATTTTACGTGACTTATAGTACAACCTGAAGTTGACCGCAGTTAAGTGCCATGTTTCAACTAGCAGTACAAACACAAATCGGACAGGCAGCAAGGGAAGGTAGAGAATATTCTTCCTACTACCACCTGTCTGTGAGCTTACCCTCTATGAAAACAGTACTATGCCAGAACTTGGGATAATATGCCTCCTTTTCTTGGATGAGATTGCTCTTTATTGTAGAGGTGTCCAGCTGGGGTCCTAAATTACTGCATAAGCCATTCAGGAATGGGCTCTTTTATTTCCCCAGCTAAAAGTACTGATTCTTTTATAATTCACCCACAGACCTAACACAGTTGTTTCCTCCTCTCTCACAGGTACAGGAATTGCTGGAGGCATAAAGGTAAAAGAATCACAGAGCTGGCAACAATTTAGAAATGTTTTAATAAGGGAATTATTCATCAGCACAATGATTCATGCTCACCAGTTTTCCAGAGGAGATGGTCACAGCGTTTTTTTCCACTGGGAGGAGGGAGACAAGGGGCAGACAGGCAAAGCCAGTTCCCAAGATTTGGCTCTGTATTCAGGAGAAATGGATGTGAATTTTCTCATCTTTCCTTCAATATTTTCTCAGCTCCTGGATGTGTGGGAGGAAAAGGAAGTTATTCAGAATCAATTATGACTTTCCACTACGTTACTGCATTTTGGATTAGTGTTTGTCTTATGTCTACAGCCCATTGTCTCTTGTATGAACTGATTCCTACCTCCCTATTCTGTTATCTTTCAATCGCTCCTAGGTGAAAGCAGTTTCAAGGCAACTGAAATATAAATACCTATAAAAAGATTACTAAGGTATTCTTTTCAGGCCTGATTAAAATCCCTTTAAATGTGTAGAAAGACTTCCAAACATTAAATTGGGTTTTGGTTTCTGTCTATGGTATCTAAACCATATTTTGGAGATCTCTGGTATTAAGCAGTGTTATCCATTCAGGAACTGTAAGATATGACTGATATAAGCCAACCTTAATCAGAAAATGGAGGAAAGAACAAATCGAGGCTGTGACCCCATTAGCAAACAGGAAAAATACACATAATTTTTAAAATATCTGTTTAAATTCAATGAAGTTTCTTGGAGATCCTCCACAAATGATGCGCTGATGGTTCCTTATATTTTTAAAGCTTTCAATCTTCTCACATTATTGATACAGAATTTTCCCCCACCTACAAATTTAGTACATAACAAGAAGGATGTGTTCTATTAACAAAGTTAGATTTTTAAATGTATTCCCTCTTCTATAACTCATTGCAAGCTCTTTACTTAAAGAAATAGGATATTTTTACAGAATGGAAAACTAAATGTTTTTTTAATTGTTTCCAGGTGTCCAAGAACAAATAAAAAGGTCATGTGTTAACCTATGTTTTATATGTAAAAAGGAGTCTACTGCAGATAAATGTATGTGCTGATGTTGACCATTAAATGATCCATTTTCAAGGTGTGTGGCCTTATTATAAGCTTGGAAATTCATATACAACTCACACATACGTACCTCTGTTTCTAGTAGCAAGGGTATTTTGATATGTACCAAACACCACAGCCTGGAACTGACATCATTCTTTGGCAGACGTGAATATTTTGTATTGTAATTGCTGGCTTGCATGTCAGTACACTCCCGCTGTCTATTAAACAGAACGATAAACTTGTACTTGGGGTGTTTTGCCAAACCTTTCTATTGGCTAAGCAAATAAAGGTTTCATCAACAGCTAAAGGACTTAGTTTATGTGTACCATTTGCATGTGTGCAAGACAGAGGTGGCTTGGTACACAAACAGTCACTTGAACATTATATTTTTACTTCCTCATTTAAATGCTTTCAGCAAACATTCCTAAGGAACTAGGGTCTACCAGGGGTCATAAACAGGGTCTAAAATGACCTCTATATTTATAACTCTTCCTCCATAGCTAGATTTGAGTGGGAGGTCCCAGATGTGTTCTGTTGTAAAATAAGACCATGAGCATTATGGAAAAAATGTTAACAATCATTGTTGCAGTGAACAACATTTCTGGCAGTGACATTAGAAACATTTTAGTTTCAGTATTTAGAAAATATTCAGATAACATGATTTTTTATTCCTACAAATTAACATAAATCTCAGCCTTAACCCCATGTCCCTTCCCCCACCCCCCCAAAAAAAAAAAAAAAAAAAAAAAAAAAAAAAAAAGCTTAACGTTGGGTGAAATGAAAGTTGCTGATGAAAGTTCTAAACTGTTTAAATTGTGTAAAACTACACTTTATCTTCAGAAATAAGCAAACATGCAAGAAAGCTTATACATTAGGTACCACTGTTAAAGAGAATGTTTTCAGTATCAAATAAGGAAAGAAAAGATAAAAGAACACAAACCTGCTGATTTAAGGCTCATTGAGCATTATGGTCTTCTTGAGAACTTACAGGCTTGGTACCTCACATTTCTAATGTTGAAGTCTCCATGAAGTTAGTAGAAATACTGAAAAACAAGAACAGGACAAATCTAACAGCTGGAGAATGTTCTTATAAAAAGTGCAAGTGAGAGCAAATTGGGAGAGGTTGCTAGCACATTGGATGATAGAAACAAAGCCCAAAGTAATCTTGAGAAAAAATCAGGCAATATTCTGGAGAAGAAAAGGCCATCATTCATTAGACATAAATGCAATGTCCTACACAGAGAAAGAATTAATCAATAAGTTACCCTATGTTGCTGGGGCCAAGTACAATTTCTACAGAAAAAAAAAAAAAAAAAAAAAAAAGAAATCTAGGAGTTAGAAATGTCCTCAGAAATGATATTGTTACAAAGAAGTAAAACATTTCAAGGTGTAAACTTACATACAGACAGTAAAAGGTATGTATGATATATAGTAGAGTGCTTAGAGGTGGGACACCAAACACTGTTGTGCAAACCTTTCCCTTTCACTGAGGCAGAATGAGCTTTATCTAAGCATTCCTGACAGGGTTGGAAGTCTAAGTTCAAATTACACAAATTAAGTCTGCTCCAGAACAACTGCTCCAGGCAATTTAAATCTCTTACTTTTGTCCAGCCTTTAAGTACATGGACATCATGGATAGTCCTCTTGTTCCTCACAGCACTGTTTGGAGAAAAATATCCTGTTTCTTCTCTGTCTCTTTGGACAAAGTAATTCTGATTTCTTCAATTTTCTTTTATAGGCCATATTCTGTGATTCTTGTAAATCATGATTCTTGTAAATCTTTTAATTCCTTTTGGCCCTTAATTTTGTTGCAATACAGCACCCCTCAGTCCCAAGTTGATTGCTGTTTCCTAACCTAAGTATTTCAGTGAGAGAGGAGAGAGAAAGTCTTAAGGAGGGACCTGATCATATCTGATTCTGTGCTGAAATCTGCTTAAGAAGGCATCAGGAGCCACTAAGCTATTGTTATTAATTTTGGGAGATGGTCTATATAACTTGTGTGATATAACTAAAACACATAAATAATGTGATACAATAAAAAATAATTTCAAAATCCTAAATTTGCCGATTTATTTATGTATGTCGATCCAAAACCATATATTCCATAAAAACATAAATCCAGGAAACAAATTCCAAGTGTCCTCAGAACAATGACAACTGTGCTTTGGTAGTTCCTAAGTCATTGACTCCTCTTCAAAGTTCACTTCAAAATTCAGGCTAGGAAAATTCAACAGTCTATTAACTAGAGGGAGCTCTTGCCTTTGCATCTAAGTGGTCAGTTTCATCATAGAAAAGTATATAAACTAGTATTGAAACTGCATTTTTACTTGCTTTAAATATTTTCCCTTTGGGAAAATACTTTACATTATTAGATATAATTGTATCAGAGATATAATGTAAAAATGTATATATGTATGCTTTTATATATATCAGATTGAGTGTTTCTAACTTTTCTAAAATGCAAAAACATTAGATACACAGTCTATCAACAGATTCTTGGTTTTATATGTCTTTGCTTTCAAACAACAGCTATTTATGAATAAAACGTCACATTCTAAGATGTTTATCTTAGAAAGTTGAGACTACTATAATATGAGTAATAATAATATGAGACTACTGTCACTACCATTCATAATCTATCTTAAGTACATATTATGTATGTAACTTTCTTCAGATGTATTGACATTTGTGAGCAATCTGTATGCATATATGCATTATTTTTCCTTTATTCAGATTCTTTTCCTTTTATGTGGTGTTGGGCCTTACGGTGAAAGCTTGTGCAAGAACTGCTGCACAGTTCTCCAATACGTATCTTATCTCCAATAAACATGCAGAGCACTATTTAAATTGTGTAAGAAAAGTGAGGACACTGGTAGTTGAGGAAAGAACAGTTATTGTTCTTTTCTAGAAAACCTGCCATGAAGGGTGAATAAAAGCCATTAATGAGAATTGAGTTGCTCAGTATTCAGAATCCTCAGCTCATACACACAATAATCAGGTGAATTTTCCTTGACCATGCTGTGGTCCAGCTGCATGTGTGAGGGCAGTCTGTATTAAGGAGAGGTGTGGTGCTTGATTGTTGCTTTGTGCTCCAGCAGCTTGCTATCAACTTTACATTTTTGTTAGCTTTCAGCTTTGCAAGGTGCTTATGTACAGAAACTTAAAGCATGTTTTATATAGCTATTATAAAAATAAGAGCCAGAGTTATATTGCAGTATTCAAAGTTTTTGTGAAATCCAATAGTTAGATGAAATCAAACATTTATCCACTAAAATAATTTCTAATATAAATTAATATAAATTGTTACCTTAGTATTCCTGATAATAATAAAATCAGTATTATTTATATGAGAATGTTTTCCAATTAGAAAAAAAAAAAAAAAAAAAAAAAAAAAAAAAAAGTTGATACCTGGCAGCTTCTTTTGCTTTTAGCTGAATTAAAAGTTGCCTAATTCAACTTTATTGCCAAGTTGAAGTGTGCTTTTCAACCTAGAACAAATGAAAATACTTTTCTCAGATGCTCACAATGGAAATGATCAATCATCAGCTGAAAAACTTCAGCTACCAGTTTCAATTAAAAGTGTTATTTATTTCTTGTAGTGACATGAGACCTTATGCTGTCTCACCATCCCCATATGCTGGACAAAGTAGTTTAGAGTAGATTTCAAAATACAGGTGAACAGAGCCATCAGCTCTTCTGTTTGTGTTTGTTTGTTTGTTTGTTTGTTGTTTGTTTGTTTTTCTCTTTTTTGTATAGTTTTCAGGTCTAGACAGGTACAATTCACATTCTATTAACCAACTTTTTCTTCATACTCATAAAGGTAAAACACTTCCTCTGATGTTGAATGACATCTAATACTCTGAGCTCTTCATTTGACCACCACTTGTCATGCCCATGCATGTCATGCATGCCTATCTTTAGGCTTGCCATGGGGAGCAAGGCCAGGATTGTGCAGTTTCTTGTGCACAGCCATCCTGGAGCTTTTTAGGATGAAGGTATATGAATGGGAGAAAACAGTCATGCACTCTCTATCCCTCCTGGAGCAAATTCCTGAACAAAAGGAAAATGACAACATTTTCCAGGGTGACAACAAGGCTGGCATGCCATGTAGAACTGGTCTTGGCTGTGGGACTCCCTGGGTTGGACAAGGTTACAGCTTAGACACCTCCCTCTGGTTGGAGAGGCCCTGGCCTATGCCAGCTGAAAGGGACACCATGCCAAGAACAAGAACATGAAGTTCCCACTATCAGGTTGTCCTTCATAGACAAAAAGCTCCAGTGCTGTGCTACTCCAGAGGCAGGGTTTTCCCAGGCTTTCTGGCTCCATTCTGCAGCCCTGGGCTGTCTGAGCAAGAGGGCAAAGGCCATTTTTGCCCTATGAGATTGATCCTGGACAAGACACAGATTACACTAACAGCAAAACAAATAGGGTGAGTTTCCACGCTGGTTTAAATAAGTGAGTACATGTATTGCTTGCTTGGATTAAGTTGGGCTCTCTAAAATGTTCCATGGGCATTCGAGTTTGCGGTAAACAGTAAGCTCTGTTTTTTTTATGCCTTCAGGCTGTCTTCAGGGCCCCACTGGGAGAATGGAATACAAATGTATTTGCCATTAGCAGATTTTTCCAGAGTTGGTTGTGGAGTACATTGTAGTAATCATCTCCCTTCTCCCACTTCCCATTTAATACTTAATGGTGTACTATTATGTAAATGTTATATGGATCTTCCTCAGCTTGTATGACTGAGGGATGAAAGATGGCACAGTTGATCTTAAGTCTGCTTGCCAATTGTCTGCTGTTCCATAGTCTCAGTTGTTCACATGGGTGAGTGATGTATCAGTTATGCAAGGTAGTGGTTATACATACATTATGTTTAATTTTAGGATTCCTGTCCTATTGCCATATTTCTGCATGGCTTGTCATTAACCAAATAGATAATAGAATTCATAGCTAGGTACTACATCCTATGCTTTCTATAAGCTACAGTGGGTTTGATTTCTCTATAATAATAACGCTATGTCAAGCAGAATACAATTATGTTTTGTTTTGTTTTGTTTAATTTAACTGATTAGAAATGCATCAGTGGTATGTGCCTAATTTTATGCACCCAAATGATTTTTGTTGTTGTTTCCCTGAGGGGACTACGATGCAAAAAGTTAAATGTACTGGTGTGTATGTAGATGAATCACGTTTATTTGAAAATCCTTAATTTGGGAGATATTTTATTATTTATTATTTAACACAGGATAACTCAAATTCCGTGTTTTAGGAAATATTTTTGAAACTTGAATTGTCGGATATCTTTTTACATTCTCAACTTTGACAGAAAAGCAGGCTTCATATTTTACTGTTAACCAACAAATTTCAGTCCGTTTTATATGCCAAATTTTTACATTGAGCTAAGAAGAATATAAAGACAATATGAGTCAACTCTACAGCCAATATCTAGATGTCCTATCTCTTCAAGGAAAGGAAAATTTAAAAATAGAGTTTGCCTTGATATCTTAAATTTTTATGTAGACTTGACCATTTTCTCTTGAGTTCTCATAACATTTTAGAGTGTTCATAACTTGTGTTCATAACCTTCTGTTTAAGGTAAACAAGAACATTTCTTATTATCAACTTGATTTTAAGAAGGAATCTCTCTGGTTGCTTTTCTTTTAAAATGGAAAAACAAGTGTCCGTATTCACCCTCATGTTTGTAAAATCCAGTTCTTCACATATTCCATTCAAAGCTTCCAAATGGTACATAAACAATAAAATTCAAAGTGTAATGGCAGCTGCTTGTGATAGACATGAAAGTATGTTTTAAAGTGATGCTTGCCATATAAACTAAAAAAAGCTATCTTAGAGCAGTTGTGAATTTGAGCCTGCTTTAGTAGAAAATATTTATGCTATTTTAGACAGGCATAACGTGAAAGAGATTAGCTTCTGATTTTGAAAAAGGATGAACAATTGGAAAGCATGATCAACTACAGAAAGTCAAAATGAAGAAGACTCAGTAAGGATGAGCCATTTCCCTCCATAGCTTTGTACGGTATGCATGTGTATAGGGCCAGGTGCAAAAGTGTTGTGAGTGGAAGTATCTGGGTAACCTTTACTATTGCATCTTAGAGTGTGTACAGTATGGGATAGGTTAATAGGGCTTCTGCCTACACTTGTTAATTTGAACTGTATTTATGCTCTACTCTCTCTCCCTCTACCTCATCCTCTCTCTCTCTCTCTCTCTCTTTTTTTTTTTTTAATTTATTTTTGACATCTTTAAATGTCATGTAATAAGATCATTGCCCTGGAAAAGATAATGATACTGTTAATTGCTTGAAATATGTGTTATCAAAATTGCTGCGAAGTGGATGCTCTTTGTACAGGGTAAGGATTCTTTTCCTCGATTTCGAGTAAGTTCATCTGAGCACCCTTTTCCTCTATTTCCTCACTTTAGAAATAACTTTTATTTCAGTATTGCCTAGATGAATCTATATCTGTCCTGGCTTGACTCACTCATTCCTGTCATTCAACAGTATCTTGCTTCTTTAGGGAAACAAATTGGAAATGGTACTCCAAAATCAGACACTTTCTCTGTATTGTTTTCTGCCTGACCACTGAGAACTAGTTGCATTTCAGTTTGCATGGAGGATACTAGCAAACAATTTGATTCCGAGTTAGTTCTAGAGTTTTGTTTTCTGTCTATGAACATTTCCTTAGAAAGGCAGAATTCTGCTGCATAACTGTTGAGTTGCAGGGATCATGGCTTTTTTTTTTTGCAATTGCTATTTCTATTCTGATATTAAGTAGGAAGTAGATTCTATTTGCTGGACTTATTCTTGTTTCTAATTGCCTTGTTTTGGGGGAAATAAGTGTGATCAAAACACCAGTCAACAAAATTACTGTTTAGTGTATGTGGTGATCTGCCACTTGCAGAGAATGCTAGTCCTGTGCAGTATAGGCAAAGAACAGCCTAAGCAAAGTTTACTTAACTGTTCAAAATGGGAGTTGTGCATGAATTTCACGGTTGTGGAAAGCTTGACTGGTCCTCTGCAAAACAATGAGAGTCACTCAGAAAAAACTTAGAATATCTAGGGATTGCCTTTCAGAGGGTCCTGATGTACTTAATTTTTAACTTCAGCCTATCTCAGTTGAAGAGTTGCATCATCTTAACACTTATTTATTCAGGTGTTAAGAAAGGCATTTCACAGATTTTAAAATGGGACATGCTAAAAACAAAAAACAAAAAAAAAAAAAAAAGGAAATGTTTTTAATAGCAGGTTACTGCTTTTTCTGTACTCTATCTAGTATGTGGATCAAATTTTGATATGTTGAAGCGTTCATGGTTATGGAAAAGAAATATGATTGTGTTAAGCCTAACAAGTGAGACATGTGATACATATTCTGATCCCAGGTTTCAGAAATCAGTTCCATAGTCATCTACTATGCAAACTCAATCTGTGATGTCTCTTTTCTCTTGCTACGAAAATGGTAGCTTGATAAAGAAAGTTACCACTCAACAGTTTGGGATAATGCATTTATCCCCTCACTATTGAGGGTAGATAATTTAACTGCTTACTTAGATTCACACAATCATAGAAGCATCTAGATTGGAAACAACCTTCAAGATCAGGAAGTCCAACCATCAACCTGACTTACCACATCTTATCATTAAACCATGTCCTTTAGTATCATATCCATATGTCTGTTAAATATCTTCAAAGACTCCACCGCTTCCCTGGGTAGCCTGTTCCAATGGTTCTTCATCCTCTCTGTGAAGAAATTTTTCCTGCTGTCCAATCTAAACCCCCTCTGGCACAACTGGAGACTGTTTATTCTCATCCTATCACTTTCACCTGAGAAAAGAGACCAACACCCACCCCACTGCAACCTCCACCCACCTCACTGCAACCTCCTTTCAGGTAGTTGTTGAGCACAATGAGGTCTCCCCTCAGCCTTCTCTTCTCCAGACTAAACAACCCCAGTTCTTTTAGTCACTCATTATTAAGTCAGATTTTCTAGTTTGTTCAGCAGCTTCATTACTTTTCTGCGCATATGCTCAGGCAACTCAAAATCCGTCTTGTGGTGAGATGCCAAAACTGAACACAACAGTTAAGGTGCGGTCTCACCAGTGCAACGTACAAGGGGACAATCACTTCCCTAATCCTGCTGGCCACACAACTTCTGATACAGGCCAGGATGCCATTGACCTTCTTGGCCACCTGGCTACTGGCTCATGTTCAGCTGGACATCAAACAGCACCCTCAGGCCCTTTACTCCTGGGCGAATTCCCAGACACTCTTTCCCAAACCTATACTCCCCCATTCAGTCATTATGACCCAGGTACAGTACCAGGCCGCTACCCCTGTTGAATGTTCTGCAATTGGACTCATCACACCAATCTAGCCTACCCAAATACCTCTACAAAGCCTTCCTCACCTCAAGGAGATCAGCAGTTCTGCCTATCTTGGTATTGTCTGCAAACTTACTGAGTGTGAACCCATCATCCAGATCAGTGAAAAAATATTAAATATAACTGGCCCCAGTACTGAGATCTGGGAAACACCACTGGTGATTGGCCACCAACTGGACTGAACTCCATTCACCGGGACTCCTTGAGCCAGGCCATCCAGACAGTTCTTCACCCAGAAAAGTGTACACATTTCCAAACCATGAACAAACAAAAACCAGAAAAGTTCAGAATACTGCCTATTGCTTTACATAACTGCATATTATAGTCTTGAATGATGATGTTCAACAGTAATAGGAAGTGTCCTTGTTAAGACTCTTAAAGAATATCTGCTAAAATATCCACAGCACTATGGTATTTTTGTGCCTTCCAGAAGTGCATTATGTAGTGCAAAGAAACAGTTCCTTTTTCTTTCTACTCCAGAGGAAAGAATTGGACACACAAGCACAGGGTTTTTTGGGATATTGCAGTCCTCATGAACACAATATTATGTTACTCTGCAATGAATGCTGGTAGTCCTTTCACTGCAAAAGACAGTGTGTTTTTTAGAGAAATCTGAATTTTCCTTCTGCAATTTCAGATCAGAATTGAGAAAGCTCTGTCTACTGCAGAGATCTGCTACATGGTGTGGTTGTTCCTAGGAAAGTTGGCTTTGGATGAAGATCAAACTGTACAGAAAAAGATTAACCTTCAAAAAACAAAGTACTGCTGTGCCTGGGGATTATTATTAGATGTGCCTGTAACTAAGCTCTAGTAATTTTTTTAATGTGCATCAGAGCATGTTCTTCTATTTGAAAGGGTCGAAAGTGCTATATGTGACAGTAAGAGCTTAGTATTTAGAAGATAGCCAGAGACTTTTAGTTTACTAAATTTGTGTATGTGTCTTCAATTACTCTCCACCATGACTGTCAACTTTCCAAAGCTGCTTTCCCTTGTCCACCAGCTACCTTCCTCAGGTTTATCTTTGTCTGGTATCCCAGTACCTCATGTGGACTGTTCCAAGCATGGAACAGTTCTGGAGCTCAGATCATGAATTATTTAATCTACATGTTTCTTCTAATTTCTTACAAATCATTTGCAAACAACCTGCAAGTAAATTTGTGAGTAGGATCAGAAAAAGAAGTATCCCTTTTCTAATAATCTTACAAGAACCTTTTATCACATGTCCCTAGACATATATCTTAGAATGTGTAAGAGACTCATTTTCCTTGTCAGTAAATAGTTCACGTAGTCATGAGACTGTTTCTAGCAAATGTTTGGAGTATGGTTTGATCTTTCAAAATTATTTCATAGATTGATCTGTTTAAATGAGTGGAAAATCAGACTGATCTGAGAATCCAGAGATTTCTTCCGTGAGTTGTCATGTTCTTTCTACTAGACATGCCTATAATCAAATAAACCCTTGGTAATTCAACAGGAAAATGAAAGAGAACTATCTCTAGAAATGAAATTATGTACAACAAAGCCACAGAACCATTGAGCCAGTATCAATTTTCAAACCTAAGAGAGAAGTGTTACTATTTTTCAAATGTTTTTTGTTTGTTTGTTTTCCTCTTTGAAACCTAGCATGTATAGCGCAGTGAATTCTGCAAGAAGTATTCATGCAGAATAAGGCAGTGAGATCATTTATGTGTCCAAGTTGTCCTTTCTGCAAAGCATCTACTTGACTCAAAAGCATATCGTTCTCACTTTGTACAATACATCGGTCTTTTATATTAATTTCTGACAAGTTGACTTCTAAGTTGCACCCCAATGCATTGCTCACATTGACTAAACTTTGCAAAATCAGCTGTATCTAGATATCAAGGCCTAAATGATGACTACATTGTGATTTTTTGTTTTGTTATCAAATAATAGTTATTCAATCAATTGGTTATATGATTCAATTCCAAATAGTTGAGCAAATAGGATAACAGTTATGAAATCCAGTTAAGTGTATAACATTGACAAGCTGGAGTATTTCTACTAACTAGAGTTTTCCTGATCCCTAATCCTACATTTTTTTTCAATATAGAGGAAATATGTATCAAGTTTATTAGACCCATATCTCCCAGATGCATTCATTAGCCAAGGTCCTTCCTGTCTCAAAGGGTGTTCCCAGTAAATGTACTTTGGCTTGCAGTTGCTGTGATCTGATTCAGAACGGGAAACTTCAGAATGGTATCTCCTCTTCTCATGGTACTTGAACTGTTTTTGAGCAGAGATGATCATGAAATTATCATTAATGACTTCTAATTCTTTACCCTTATGTGATGGAGTTTTAGACTACTGATGTATTGCTTAAGTCCATAAGTCCTTTTTTTAAAAAAAAGTTGAATAATCAATGCAAGAGCTCATCTTAACATTTTATGTTTAATATTGAAGGAAAGCATGAATTAGCCATGAGTTAATAGCTATAGACCTCTCTCAAATGATTCATAATATCAACACATGAGGCAAGGATGAGACAAACTGTACCACTGAATTTTGGATTAGCAGTTTGGAGTACATGTCTACAAACAACAACAACAACAACAAATCTAAAGGCTCAAATGTATACTAGAAAATACGGCATGGAAAGGGCTTTTGAAGAAGGACTTTTGAGAGGGGACTGGAAAAAATAACTATAATTAGATGGGGTGGGGAAATAAAATCTATGTGTACTCATACTGATAAAGTCACTGTCTCGGGATTAAAGTCGAGGATTCTACAGACACCCAAATGGGTAGTCAAACTTACAAATCCCCAAAACTTCAGCACAAACGTTGAATAATGCAATAATTTCTTGACAGTGAATTTAACTTCCTATCAGAAATCAGGAAGAAACAAAAAAAAAATTTAAAAATATAATAGTTAATCTTTAGATATTAATTAATATATTGTTCTCTATGATGAATTCAGTGTGGATTTTTGAAGAGGAAATCATTCGTGATCAACCTGATAGCCCACTGAAATGAGATGACATTTGGTAGGTGAAGAGAAAACAGCAGATGTTGTTTATTGTGACCTTTTCAAGCCTTTTGACACCCTTGCCTGTAACATCCTCATTGACAAACTGGTGAAGCATGGGCTAGGAAAGTTGATTGTGGAATGGATTGAGAACCAGTTGAACAGCCAGTTTCAAATGATTGCCATTGGCAGCAGTCCAGTTGGAGGCCAATATATATCAATGAAGTGGTATACCACAAGGGTTGACAGTAGGTCTGTTTAACATCTTTAATCATTTGGACAATGGGACCGCAGCAAGTTTGCATATGACCCAAAACTGAGAGGAGTGGCTGACACACAGACAGTTGTGCCACTATTCGGAGAGGCTAGAGAAATGGCCTGTCAGCAATCTCAAGTAATTTAAGAAAAGTAAGTGCTTAGTCCTGCCACTGTTGAAGAATAACCCCATGTTCCAGTACAGGCTCAGGACTGACTGGCTTTATAGAGATGGAACCGGAAGTCATGATGGGCACCACATTGAACAGGAGTCAGCATTGCATCCTTGTGGCAAAAAAGACCAGCAATATCCCAGGTTATATTAGACTCCGAATTTACAGAAGGTCAAAGTAGCTGGTTCTTCCTCTTTGCTCAGCACTGATGAGACATGTCTGGAGTCCATTTCTGGGCTCTGCAGCACTAGAGAAACAAAGATGTACTAGAGCAAATCCAGTGAAGGTCCACAATGATGATTAAGGAACTGGAGCATCTCTCATACAAGGAGAGGCTGAGATCTAGAATTGTTAATTCTGGAGCACCAAGGGAGGTCTTATTCATGTGTATAAATACCTGATGGAGTGGGGAATAAAGTAGAAAGAACCAGGCTCTCCCCAGTGGTGTCCTGTGGCAGGATGAGAAGCAATCGGCACGAAAGGAAATACATGAAATTCCATATGAACACAGAAAAACATTTTTTTTTTCTGTGTGGGTGGTCAGAGATGGGAACAGATTACTGAAGAGTTATGAAGTCTTGTAGAGATTCAAAACATGACTACTCTAGTTGACCCTGCTCTTAATACAGTGGGGTCTGCTAGATGACCTCCAGAAGTCCCTTCCAACCTCAACTATTCTCTGATTTGGGGAAACACTGAATCAAAAAAAGAAGAAGAAGAAAAAAAAAAAAAAGACTGTGAATGCAGAGAGTTTCATTACAGAATAAATATCACATAACATGATGGAGATATTTCACTCTGTTCTGCAACAAGTTTTCATTAAAGCTATCAAGGAGTATTAAAATGAAAGTGGACTATAAGAAAAATACCAGTAAGAATGATTTTGAAAAGATTCAGTCAGGCCCTTTTGACGTAGAAAAATTAACTGTAGATACTTAAAAGCAACTACAATTTACTAGAAGAGATGGATAAACAAAAAGTTTTTTTAAAACAGGAACGAGTATTAGACATGAATGGCAATTTCTTTTTACCTCCTTAGAGTAAGAAAAATGATATATATTCTCTTGTGAAAACTAAATATTAATATTTGCTCTGTGCCAAGGATGTTTTTGTTTCTTCTGTTTTTTCTTGTTGCACAATGTCTTTCTTGGCCTAAAAAGTCATAGAGAATCAGCTGATTGAAATGGTATTTTACACTACCATAGGGCCATATACAACTTCCCTTGAGAAAGGAATGTAGAAGAATTGTCAAGAACTAGGCCAAACTAAAAGCTTTTCAGTCTTGATAGTATATCCTGCAACACACAGGGAAATATGTCACAACTGATGGGCTCTACAAGCAACCCAAGTTCCCATCCTGTCAGGCTGGATACTGATAATGAAGGGAAGTGGAATCAGTTGTGTCCTGAACTATATTAGTTACTGATCTCAGCTCAGCACCAAGTTTAAAGAATTCTGCAATCTTGTTAACTTATGAAAGCACATATGTCATGTGAACAGGGGTTGGCACATGGACAATTACAATGTTACAATGCTGTTTGTAATGAAGGACCAGTTTGGTAGTAAGGTGTCCGAAGAGGAATAATTCATAATGGTAAGTTTTCAATATCACCTGTCAAACCATTGCAGAAGCATAACACAAAGGCTTCAATGACCTCAAATGGACATGGGTGCATTAACCAGAAGAGTACAAGCAGCAATTCAAACACTGCAGATCTTGCCCAATTAATTCCATTGAGACTGCTTCATTGTTTGAAGGTCAAAAAGTGAAGAATTTCAGAAGTTATGAAGATCATTTAGTCTGATCTCAAGCCAAGCACAGGACCCGAAATGTTATAGGCTGTGAAACCAAAAGATTAACTGCTTTGCTGCTCTAAGGATTAATTGAAAAATCTACATTATATTAAGAGTCCAGATATGATGTATCTCAGTCAACAGATAAGAGATTTTTTCATTATGCAGCAATATTAATATCATACTTGCTTTGTTAATTACGTTAAGGGAAAATAAATGTCTTTTGTTTCCTAATATCACAAAAATGTGTTGCTTTTCTCATCAACAGGGAATATAACAGAAAAGTTGTAACTGTAGGAGTCATTTTCCTTAAATGGAGACGCTTTAATTTTGGAGTCTTTAATGGTACACTTCTGTTTTGTTGACAGAGCCAACAGACATCAGTGGAGTAGCTGTCTAGCTTACTTTTGTGTGCTAGTGTACATAAGAACTGTGATGTGGAATTCAGCCAGCTTGATTGTTGTCATGTTTGTTGTGTTCAGAATTGAGCAAAGATTTGTCAAAGGCTGGTCTTCAGCTCTACCCTTTCATCAAATTAATCACCTATGATGTTAAAAAAACATATATAAAGTATTCATGTATAAAGCAATGTAAACCTTTGTTGGATTTTATACAAACATGCACAAATATATGTATGTACGTATCCAGTGTAATCAATACAGAATTTAAAGAGACACAACGCATTCTTATTTTATTTTACCTTGGCCCTGTGTCTATTTGTTTAGTCTTTGGTTGCTTGGTGACTGTCAAGTTTGAATTAAATCTCTTTCCTTTTTCTACAAACCTCACTTATTTGAGAAGGTGGCCAACAGGAAAACTGGCTTTGTTATTTATGTTTCCAACTCAGAAGCTGTCCCAGTAAAAATAAAGTGTCTTGGAATTAGACAAGAAATCGTTGCATTCACAGAAATGGGCAGTGCCACCCTTTCCCTCATTCCCACCAGGGGTCAATGAAATTCAAATAAATATTGTGACTCATTCCTTTGCTCAAAATTTCTTGCTTCAGTAAATCATAGCTTGATTTACTGAGTGACGTAGTAAAGAAGGCTTGGAACATCGTGAAATACATATACAGGTGCACAATAGGAGCCGAGTATAACCAAAGCTGATTTACTAACATCTTACAATTTAATTGCTTCACATTTTTTTCCACAGAAGTGTGTGTTCTTATGTCAATATGTGTTTTTGACACTAGAAGGACTGTAGCCACTAAATTTTTATACATCCTCTGTGTACCCTTTCCACTTGAAAATCAGGATTTATGAGCTGAAAATGAATTGCATGCTTCATCCATACCGGTTTTTTTTTTTTTTTTAAATTTTAATTCAAACCTTACAACACCATCTCAACTTCTTTAGGCTTCATGAGCTTCATTTTCATGGACACATTCAAATGCATAGGATTAGAAGGATTTTATTTTTTTTCTTCGATGAGTGCATTGCATTTTATTGGATAAGGAAAGTTAAAAAGATAAAGTGGTGCATACACTTTCTGTAACTTTCATAATTTTATACAGCTAATGAAGAATGAAACATTACTATATCTTGTGGAAGAACGTGAAGACAAAAAACATGTTGAATATTTGTGTCTGTGTTCTTGATGTTCTGTCACAAACAACAAGCTCCTTGCTTCCAAAGGAATGGGGACATGAGTGTCTTTCTGTTTACCTCTGTATTAAGGGTCTTCCTGCACCCAACTACATCACTCCCTTAGTTCAAATCAGAAGTATGCTTTTAAGGAGAACTCCACATTTTTCATTTGGATCATGGAGCAGTCTCACGTGTGTGAGAATGATGCCTTTGAGATAAAATTAAGCTGAAAAGGCACTTGATACATTCAAGCCATAAATGGACATTCAGTACATGCTACAGATTCAAACTAATCCAAACTAGAACCTCCCTGTAGTGTTAATAATATAGGTTTCTTTTCATCCATACCAGTTCTTTCATTCAACAGAGACACTATTTGTGAATGCAGACATAGACCTGCTTTGTGGCAGACTGGGTGTGCTTTGAACCTGAATGGAGGAGGAGGATTCTGTTGTACAACTCCTGACATTCAGAAATTTTCAAATGACACTGGAGCCTCGGTATGTTATACACCCCCCTCCTCCCCAAAACCTGATATGCTAAGATGATACATAACTGCAGGTAGACTTCTGGTTTGTCTTCAAGTCCTTGCTCTACTAGTTCACTCTGATTCAGGCAGAAATTAACTTCAGGAACTTAGATGTCTTTTGACAAGATGACAAAAGTTTGCGTTTTGGTTTGATGCTGAAACCAATAAATGTAAAGAGAAGCTTCTTTATACAGAAAATATTACAGATGATTCTTCTGGGCTTCCAAAGGAAGGGGATATTTAGGGCTATCTGATTGCTCTGTCTAGACATGGAGCTGTCTGCTGCCACCGCACTGGGGACCTGTGTGGCATCCTACTTGGCTTGGTCTCCTTGTGAAACAGCCCCGCTTTCACTGCTCCCTCACTGCTGACTACGCTAAAATCTATTTTCAGCCTTCCCATCTCCTTGGAAAGTAACTTCTGAAACCCTCTTGTGTTCTTCACTGTCACAGTGTAAGCTGAAATGTGAGATAAGGTCTTGAGACAGGATGTGATGGCCATCTGTAATTTGTAATAGAGTCAGGATTGTGGTGTAGAAAATCAAAAACTACATGCTTGAGTCATTGAAAATCCTAACTTCATGATAATACACTGGAATTTGGAGGTATAGGATGAAACCTGCATTACCAAAGCATAAGATAGCTTTTATCATAACAAGCTTATCCCTTGAGGGAAGGGATGTGGATGGTTGGTGATACATCCTATTTCCTTGTGCTCTGTATTTCTTCTTTATGAAGAGTGAAGTCTTGGCCTTGATTGTACCTCTGAACTCCCGAGGCTGGGTGAAGACCAGCTGTTCAAACAAAGCAGAAATGATGTCAACTACTGGCACACGGGAGAAAACACAGTGAAGAATTCTGGGTATGTAGGAACACTGAGATTTGACATTTTTACAAGGAAAGTAAATGCATGGGACATCCTAAATTCCTACCTATTAAAAGAATCTTGTTAAGAAATGAAGTACAGTGATAGAAATGTCTGACTGGATTTGTACTTTAAAATGAGGTTACCATAACACTTGATTAATGCTGTTTGAGTCATACTGCAATTGCAGTGCATATACATACTGTGCAAAGATTTATTATGCAGTAAAAAAGTCTCATTAGAGAGATGTGTGGATATTCGGTGCTATATTAACCTCCTTTTAGCTCCAGGATAGATTTAAAACCTTGTTCTATACATTTTATGGAAAGCTGGCAATTCAAGTACTTTCTTCTGACAATATTAGGGACATTTAGATATTTAGCATCCTTTTTTGATTTAAAGAAATAACAATTTTATGCTCTTAAAATTAGGAAAAGGACCAAAAAAAAAAAAAAAAGTGTATTAAATACCAATTTTTAGTACTTATTTCTGTTTATTTTGTTTATGAGTTTTTTTTTTTCATTCTTTTCTGAAACGTTTCTATGCATTTCAGTGCAAATTGGCTATCAGAAATCTTTTATTACTAAGAAGATGGGTACATTTTCTTCCATCTTTCTTGGGAATTTAATGGGAAAAAAAAATCTGTGTGAGCACGGACTAGCATGAATATTTTAAATTCAACTTTTTCAGAGAGTTAAGGCCAAATTCAGATCATCACTAAACAAGTGAATTGGAATTCATTGTTTGTAGTAATCTTTGTTTCTCCATAACTCATTTTAGAGGAGTCTGCAGATTTCAAAATCTTTTGAAAGAGGGCTTATTCGCAATGTATAGACCTTGTGTAATATGGTGGATGTCTTGTCACCTTCTTATCCCCACACTTACGATGAGCCCTCTCCATTGTCAGATGACTCCCCATCCTCAAAGAAGTTGGATGAGACACAACTTTCGTGGACCAATTTGACAAGAAGACTTGAGAGCATGAGGCATGTTCTATGAAGCAGTCACTCAAATTTAAGCTCAGAGTTCTGGAACTAGGTATAACTTCTTATATCTTAACATCTGACAGCAGATAGCATCAGCATCTAGTGAGATATACAAAATTATCTCATGATGAAGCTAACATTTTGATTAACAGTTTCCTCAGATTAGTTAATTTTGAAATTCCCTAATAACTCTTGAAATAGCTTGTCCTTGAGTGAAAAAAAGGTAAATATGTAGTTAGACTTAAAAAAGGCAATCACATATGATCAGACTGTATGACAAAGAACCTCTTATAACTGGTTTAAGAAAAACAACCAACCACCACCACCACCAACAGAAACAACAACTAGAAGTTGTTTCTGAAGGAAGTTGTTTCTGAAGGAAAAATGAGTCTTGGGACCACATTGTTGCCCTAGTCATCTGTGAGGAAAAGAATTATGTGAGTATGTCTTTGTTTCATCTGCCTGAGCCAACTTGATTTTTTTTAACCAAATTTGTTAGATGAATGATGTTTACAAGGACAGTCAATTCCTAAAAGTTTCTTGAAAACAGAAAGCCAGGAAGAGAACAGTAAAGGGTGAATAAGTTGCGCCAGGGAAGATTTAGGTTGGATATTCTTCCTAATATCCAACCTAAATCATTACCAAAAGGGTTGTTAGGCATTGGAATAGGCTGCTCAGGGAAGTGGTTGAGTCACCATCCCTGGAGGTCTTTAAAAGACGTTTAGATTTAGAGCTTAGTGATATGGTTTAATGGAAGACTTGTTAGTGTTAGGTTGGACTAGATGGTCTTGGAGGTCTCTTCCAACCTAGATGATTCTGTGATTCTGTGAATTATACTATGGAGTATGGAGTATTGAGTATCCACTACTATGGAGTACTGGAGTTTTCACCCGTCTTTTAAATAAGGGAGAATTTGGGGCTGGACTTCACATATTCTTGGCTACAAGCCAACATACTCGCATTAACAAGAAAACTTGTTTTTACTTTTTCTTCTTGTATGAATTTACTTGGTGGTGGATCTTAGCCTTTATCTAAAAGTAGATCTAATTTCTAATGAGAATGCCTGGATATTCTCAATGCTGTCATAAATTTTACCAAGAAAGGAAATATTTGCCTGAATAGGCAAATTTTGCCTCTGATAGAAGATACTTTCCATGAAGACTCCTCCCTCCCCATACCATCTTTTCTTACACTGTGTCTACAGCAGAAAAATAGATTCATGGAGACAGGTAATTTGGTGAAGTGCAGGGGTGAGATAATTTTAACTGAGAGGTATTGAATAGGAGAAGAAAATGACACAAAGCTTGTTTCCACCTTTTCAATAAAAATAACTTCCCATCATCCCTTGATCCCTCAAACTTTTCAGCCACATTTACAGCTTTCTCCAAGACCTTTCTCCAATGCCTCCAAGGTTAATATAAACCTTCTGCTATACCTGTGTGATGGATGGTACCTGTTGGAGTCACCGGTATGAGTATGAGTCACCAATGATGAGTAACCTGAAGCAGACTGATATGAGGGCCTTTTTGTGAAATATTAAGTCTCCAAACCTGACTGCCAATTATAAGCAGCTATCCTCAGAGATCTGAAATCACAGTAAAAGGTGGTGTGTATGTATGTTGGAACTGGCTGTGATATTCTCCCCACTACATTGTTAATATTTACAACTCAACTGAAGACATAAGTAAAGCTGAAACTCACATTATTTATTCTTGGAATCGGTATTTCGTTTTCCCGAAGAAAGTTAGGAAAGATGTGTTTCTTATTCTCCATGTTAGCTTTTATTCAGTGTCACAGCCATCTGTAAACTGTCTATAAAAATAAAGAAAGCCTCTAACTAGAGATCCTAAAGATGTTAGGATCTTAAAGATGTGTGTAGAGTCTCTGATGGGCTCTTCTGCTGCCAGGAACACTTTCCTCTAAGTTTGTTTATGTACTCCCTCTGGTTTTGTCTGTAGAGTTAACACACATGAAATGTTTCCTGGAAATAACAATATGCTGTAAAGCTTTTATAGTTGTAGTATTTTTTTTTAATTTATTTTTATTTTGCCCTTGGCAAATGGCATTAGGGAAATTTTCTCTTTGATATGCTAATTAAGACAGTTTTCTTTAAATGATATCAATCTAAATTCTGAAACTAAGCAGCTTTTTTTTCTTTTTTTTTTTTTTTCCAAGTAAAGAGTAAAATGAATTAAAATATATGATTTAAAAAATTAATCTTCCTTCCTCCTGTGGACCCACATCCTCAGAAGATTACCACAAAAACATTTTTTTTGTTATCTGTATGGGTCATCTTTAAGCTTTTTTTCCAATATGTGCTTAGATTTACATAAGAAAATACTTGCTTACTAATTTAAAGATAAATCATGAGTGCTCTGGATAGTTATTTTTATCATAGCACTAGCAGCACTCTAGAACAAATAATCCATAAAATGTCTTTATACATAAAATGTGAATATCACCCTTATTCTCTCCAATCCTATTTTTAATTATTTTTAAATAATAACTTCTAAATGTGGCTAATTTTTAAATAAGCATAAAATGTCACAGAATCACAGAATCACTGTGACATACCCTGTCACAGAATCACAGAATTTCACAGAATCACAGAATTTCTAGGTTGGAAGAGACCTCAAGATCATCGAGTCCAACCTCTGACCTAACACTAACAGTCCCCACTAAACCATATCCCTAAGCTCTACATCTAAACGTCTTTTGAAGACTTCCAGCGATGGTGACTCCACCACTTCCCTGGGCAGCCTGTTCCAATGCCTCACAACCCTTTCAGTAAAGAAGTTCTTCCTAACATCTAACCTAAAACTCCCCTGGCTCAACTTAAGCCCATTCCCCCTCGTCCTGTCACCAGGCACATGAGAGAACAGGCCAACCGCCACCTCACTACAGCCTCCCTTGAGGTACCTATAAAGAGCAATAAGGTCGCCCCTGAGCCTCCTCTTCTCCAGGCTGAACAAGCCCAGCTCCCTCAGCCGCTCCTCGTAGGACTTGTTCTCCACACCCCTCACCAGCTTCGTCGCCCTTCTCTGGACCCGCTGAAGCACCTCCATGTCCTTCTTGTAGCGAGGGGCCCAAAACTGAACACAGTACTCAAGGTGCGGCCTCACCAGAGCTGAGTACAGGGGGACTATCACCTCCCTAGCCCTGCTGGTCACACTGTTCCTGATACAAGCCAGGATGCCGTTGGCCTTCTTGGCCACCTGAGCACACTGCTGGCTCATATTCAGCCATCACTCCCAGGTCCTTCTCTGCCTGGCAGCTCTCCAACCATTCCTCTCCCAGCCTGTAGCTCTGCTTGGGGTTATTACGCCCCAGGTGCAGGACCCGGCACTTGGCCTTGTTGAACTTCATGCAGTTGACCTCAGCCCATTGGTCCAGCCTATCCAGATCCTCCTGCAGAGGATCTGTCAAATGCTTCCACTAGCTGATTTAAAGCTGAGCTATGTAATAGATCTAATAATTTTTCAACATAACTGCTTTATTTGGAAGGGTGTTTAATAAAAGTTAATATTTTTAATTAAGTCTGAAAATAAAAAGGAGGGGAAGTCATTGTCCTGATTCTGGAAGAAATGAAATCCTGAAGGTTTTAAATGTTTTATGGAAACTGTTTTTGCAGCTTTATCTATCTAATAGCTGTACAAGAGTTTAAGCATTCTTCATTAAAAAAAATAATAAATAAAAATAAAAAATAATAAAAAAGGACATCTAGCAACACAGCTGGTATTTATTTTCCTATATCTTGTTTAGAGCTTATATTAATTGAAGTCTGATAACTTAGTTGTATCTTACAACTAAGAACCTTAGTTGTACCTACAGTTGTACCTGTACTGGAAAATGATTGGTGTGCAGAGATTTTTGCCTTGATAGAAGAAACAATGATTACTGCTACAGGAAGGTGAAAATAAAAATATTACCTTACTTTCATGTTTTTGAAAGATAAGGTATTCAGAAATACTAGAAAGTACTGTGAAAGGCAATCAGATCTGGTAATTAGTATAGAAAAGCATAACTGCATGTTATACACAGTAGTGCTTTAAGTGTTATTTCCATAACTATGGAAAAATGGATTTGTATTCCAATATTGTAACACTTCAATAATTTAATTACTTTGATCATAAGAATATATGAAGTAATTCTTAAAGAGGAAGAGAACTTGTATCACTGGCAGCTTAAACCAAAAATGAACAGTGAATTTCCATTTAAGATTTTAGAAAACTTCCTACTTGCAGTGAAGATCATTCATCTTCACTATAAACACTTTGAACAGAGCTTCTTGTGTATCACAATATTGGTGTACCAAGTAAAATAATTAAAAATTATTGTATATTCTGCCAACTTTTCCACAAACATTGTCCTTTAACACACATACACACACACACACACACACAAAGACACCAAGTATTAGTACTAGCATGTCTCCTGGTTTCCAAATTTGAGAGATAAGCTGCATTACAATGTGCCCTTTACAATTGTCATTGTAATAAACCAGGGTTCTGGGAATTTTCTCGCAGCAGTACAGTTCCCAGTGACCTTCACTGGTAATGTGTATTGTATGAGATTCATGTGTTAACATTTCTCAGGAATTTCCCAGACTGTCTTGCTGGTATTTACCATAGTGCTGCAGAATGAGGCATTGAGGAGGAGGAGGCAGGGAAAAAGCATTCTGCAATTTCCTTTCAGAACATTTACAGATATTTTTCCCATCTCAGCATGTATGTTTCAGAGGCAGAAGGATTGGGCACTCGGATTGTTGTCTTAAATGAAATTCCAATCAGTATAAAGCCTGTCTTTCTAGACAGTCATTAATTTGAAGGTGTGCTGGACAAAAACGTGCAGCTTGCTTAAACAAATGAAAGCCAATGTGCAGCCTTGAAATCAGAAGGACAGAGTTATCTATACAAACATGTTTTGATGCACATGCATAAAATTAAATGAGAAATGATGAGGTTTTTGGACAAAGCAGTTTCAAATCTAAAAACAGGTACTGTACTTAAATGAACATGCATCAGGAGACCTAATTTAAGCATCAAAATCTGACACTTGCAGAATTTTTTCTTGTAAAATCCCTGTAAAGTGTCACAACTGGCACTATCTATCCATAACATCCCACTGTGAGAACATTAATTTAGAACTGATTTCATCTCCTGGTCTTTTAGTTGTTTGCTAGCCCTAAATTTTAATTCTCTTGAAACATTCATTTCTGAGATCACAGTAAGTATCCTTGAATCTGTATAGCATGGCATAGTAACTGGGCCTGAGTGGCTCACCTTGAGTAAAAACTCAACTCAGAACACCTATGTTCTTTCAGAAGAACAAAGAGAATGTTAAGATTACAGAGGGTTTTACTTACTAGTGTATTTCCTAGGCTAGGAAATGGGAGCTCAGCCCTGAGATCTCCTGCAGAAGTATGCAACATACAGCCGCCTGCAGCTGAAGATAAGAACAATCTTGCTGAGGTAATATTCATCACAGGAAGTGTTTATATTATTTGTCTTTTTATTTGCTGTCCAGTTACAAATGGCTATACTTTTTTTTTTTCTTTTTTTTTTAAATGCATATGCTATTTCAAGAATTTGCCAGAAGAATTCTGATTGCTAGTTTATTGCCACATGTTGTTTGTCTACTGATTAAAGTCATAAATCAAGCACTTTAGTTTATATATATTAAATGTGATGTCCATAACCAGCACAAGACTTACAGGAATTAGAAAAGACTTTCTTAAAAACTTAATGTAAACAATGCTAAGAGTAAACACATTCCGCATGGTCATGAGACAAGGAATACTGCTTTTCATCTAGGTATGTGTATGATGTCTACAACTATACATGAAGCTATCCCAACAATATCACAATAAAATTAAGCTTACCTCAATTTCTGAGGTTAAGAAACTCAGATAAACTCTGTGGATAAACTCTGTGAATTAGACAGTTTCATAAAGAAGGCATGCAACAGAGCTGAGAACCGAACCAGAACCTGAGTTTCGGATAATTACCGTAGTCACAAGCACATCCATAATCAGAACAGTGTGTTTTAAAGACCTTTTGTGCTTGTTGCTTTCTTTTTCGTCAGTCTGCTTGTCATCAAAAATGAAGCGAAGAAGGAATTGAATGCAAAGGGAAATACTGAGATGGATTTTCTACAGCAAATTCAGATGTCTTTAATCTATAAAAGACAAAACTTTATAACACAGCTTATTAGAGGAATGAAATAGTTACTTCAGAATGAACTGATTTTATCCTATGGTGTAGTACGTGGACACTTCAGTACACTCTTGCCAGTACTCATGTATTTTGGATGGAAACTGAGGTCAATACAAAGTGCTCTTAAATATCAGTTTGTTTCTTACCAGATCAGCCGTTTCCTCCCCCACACCATGGTTGACTGGTCTTTTCCTGCAATCAGGAAAAACATTACTTTCCCATCAAACTTTTAAGTAAGCATACATGAGGTGCATATTTACTCCATTAACTACATAAATTTGAAACTAAAGTGAATATTCTCAGTTTGTGATAGTTGATAAGGAAAGCTTTTTTGATGGTCGAGCTCAGAAAAGTGGGTTGTTTACTCCCCAGATGCTCCCCAGTTTGGAAGGTCAAATTTTCTACCCAGGAAATTTTTTTTCCAAGTTCAGCACTGAAAGCTATATTTATAGTTAGCAGGTAACAGCTGGATGTATCATTTTAAAGGAGAACATATGAAATCCCTTGGTAATATTCATTAAAAGTTTAGCCAAATGGATTTTTTTTTTTTTATTTGGCTCAAACACTTAACCGATGAAACACCTTTTCCAGAACAACATCTGTGAGTAAAACACTCTGACCTTTTCTTGGGATTTCAGTAACTTGTATTTAGACCCACACTCTGTGGCTTCAAACCATTGCACACATTGAAGACTGGAAGAGCCCATCATGGAGAAACTTCACAATAGCAGTTCCTGGAGGTAAAACCTCAAGTCTCCTCTGACTGTACCACCTTTTAGCACTAACAGATGTTCAGTGGGGATGTAGAACCTCCTTTCTGGTGCTTTAAATCCTCAGGCTGGGGGAAGTGTTGTCCAAGGATTGGAGCCAGAATGGCCATGCTCAAACTCTGGATCTGCCTGTTTGTTGGCTTAAGGCTTTGTGACCTTGAGAAAGTGCTTCTCTTCTGCTTAACTTCATGTAGTCCTCGCGTTTCCAGTTTTGTTGTGAGATTTCTGGGATCACCAATCCTTAGTAGTAAGTCTGGAGGCCTGGAGATCTGTTATGTTTTTTTTTGTTTTTTTTTTTAGAAAAATAAATAAATAAATAAATAAATCCTATCAATATCAGGATTCCCTTTTTAGATGTCAAATGGTAGAAACCTGACGTTTATGTTTACTTATGGAGAGTACACCAGAAGTTGCCTGATGAGGCAGAAACTTAATACATGACCCCATGACCCAGCCTAGTTTCTTAGAGGAAAACTGTCTGAAAAATAAATATTGCTTGCTTTTGTCTCTTATCTGCTCATCCTCAGTTATCTGACTCCTCTAACATGCTTATTTCTCAATCAGTTTGTCCTTATCAATACTATCGGTGCAATAGAGGCTTGTGGGTGGTGAGTGACAGGGAAGCTTTCTTTTTCATTTAGTTCACTAGTTGGTTTGAGGTACGCTTCTTCTTTTATATGGCAGGAATGGAGTACAGATATAGTGTTACCATAACGCACTTCAGTTTTAATACTTGAGCATTTTTGTCCTTTTCTTGTGAAATCTATAATGCAAAGGGATCCAGACTCGGTAATAATTGGAAATGAATCAAAGGTTGTGCAGGCTGTGCAAAAAAGGTAATACAACCAGTATTTGAGGAAACACGGAGGAGGCTGCGACATTGTTCTGTCTCTGCACAGCTTTCAAGCTACTATTCCCCAAGCCTGTAGAGTTGCATGGGGTTGTTGTGGCCAAAGTGCAGGACCCGGCACTTAGACATGTTGAACCTCATCCCATTGGTCTCTGCCCATCAAGCCATCCTGTCCAGGTTCCTCTGCAGGGCCTTCCTATACTGTGGCAGGAAGACACTTCCCACAAGCTTGGTATCATCTGCAAGCTTACTGAGGGTCCACTCAATTCCCTCATCCAAATCATCAATAAAGATATTAAAGAGGATGGGCCCCAAAATATATCTCCAAAATATATCTCTGGGGAACACCACTGGTGAGTGGTTGCCATCTGGATTTCACTCCATTCACCACTACTCTCTGGGCCTGGCCATCCAGCCCATTTTTAACTCAGTGAAGTGTGTGCCTATCCAATGGCCATGGGCTGCCACCTTCTACAGGAGAATACTGTAGAAGACCGTGCCAAAGGCCTTGCTGAAGTTTAGGTAGACTACCTCAACAGCCTTTCCCTAATCTACCAGGTGAGTCACCCGGTCATAGAAGGCGATGAGCTTGGTCAGGCAGGACTTGCTTTTCATGAACCCATGCTGACTGGGCCTGATCACCACATCATCTGCCTGAGCATATACATTTTTCTGACTCTCCTCAGAGATATTCTTTCCATTCATTTTTCTCTGGTGGTCCTATACTAATTTTCCAGAGAGGATCTTGTTTCTGCCCTTCAGAGTTTGCATGGCATTTCAAGTAAGGTCTTTTGTCATGAGCTCTGCTTCCCAACCTTGTGTGTTTGGCTGAGTGACCAGCCAAGAAGAAGCATGAAATGACCCCATGGTCTGACCACGGGCCTTCCAATTCCAGCTGACTTCAGCTCTTTTCATACTGCTTTGCAAAATAATGTTGGAAATCGGGAACAGGGATAGAGGATGATGTTCCATATTTGTCACTTCCAAGTCCTATACCTTTTACTGATACTAATCGTCCACCTGATGGTGATCTTTCATGTGAATTCTTACAACTTTAATGACCCGGAGGATTAGTTAATTAATGATCCAGAAGGATTAGTTGGTTCTATGTAATGTATTCAGTATTGCAAGATTTCCGTCTTGTTTTATCATTTACTGACAATTTTTGAAGTTGTTAACAAAATGGTCAAAAACACCCAGGATAAATAATAGGAAGTGTTCAAGGCACTTTTATATGGACACTTTTACAGCAGCTCAGGTTGCTGCAGAGTGTTCTATAAAATAATTAACTCAGGTAATTAACAACAGCAAAGCAAGTTTGGTGTAGACTATGTTGTCTTGTTTCTTAGTAGGTGAGACAACCAAGATACTGTGGTTTGAGGACTGAGGACTTTTCTTCAGTCTCTTGTGTTCAAAATGTTATGCCTGGATAAATGATATATTTATTGATCCAGAAAAGCACTAATATGAATAATACATAGATGAATTTGGGTTTGAGCATTTTGCCTTTGTTTTTCCTTAGAGAGTTACATCAGAAACTAGATGTAATATTATAACCTTTGGGTCATTGAGAGATTTCTCTCCTTTACTTTTCTTACCTTCCTCTTACATTCCACTTCCAAGGGATTATTATTTTTATTACTATTTTTAACATGATGCACAATAATATGAGATGGGAGGAGAGAAGGAGTGATCTCAAATATTTTCATGCAGTGGGAAAGTCTTTTTCCTCCTTGTTTCCAGGCAGAAAGAAGTTTTCTCACAGGAGTCTTTATTGCATCCATTAATAATGCCTCCCCCCAAAAATAAATAAATAAATAAATAAAACTTTCTTTTTCATATATCCCAGATGAGACTTTTAAATTCAAGTAAGTTTGAAGGCACTTGAACTTTTGTAATATTTGCTCTAGCAGCTTGTTTGCACTTAGCACAGAAGTCTGAGGCAAGAATGAATACAGACTAAAATGCACCATAGGTCTAAGCCAGAAGCTTTGAAATCAGGTACAAATGAATCATTTCTAAATGACCTGACCCACACAATAGAATGTTTCCTGTCTGGGTGAATTACTTACTGCTTGTGTGGGCTTGTGAATGATGAGAAGAAAAAAAAAAAAAAAGATAATAAAATCCATGTTCTTCTTAAACCAGGGAGGCAACCCAGTGAAGATGTTTGAAATGCTAAGAACTGACGTGAATGTTTCAGGTTTGGCCTGCCATGGGGTGACCAAAGTGCCTGTTAAAGGCTGCAGTATGCTTTGGTTTAGCAACCACCCCAATTATCCCAATTAACTCTTATTTTGTACCAGATACACCATAGCTATCATTTTGTCTCATCCTGTCAGTATCTACATAGTTGATCGAAAATAAAAATTAAAATGCACTCTTTTAAGGTTTTGTTATTTAAATGTGTTACTTGAATGCCCGCAAAGATTAGTTGCAGGTTAGGGAGTGGAACCAAACACTTATGGCATCTTACAATCTTTACATTTCTGGTAATCACCACATGACAAGAGTAAAAGAGCTTTCCCTGGACTCTTTTCTCCAGGTGCTGACCCCTGTTTGATGTGTAATGTTGGGCCTGAACAAGCTGCTGTGCTCAGCAGGGTAACTTTTTTTCCATAAAGCATCTTCAAACTGCTCTGTTATAAAGCCAAACACTGGTGTGGGAAGCACAATCTAAGAAGTGATTCTGCACATTGTGTGGATTTCTCCGAGAAGTATGCTTGCAGGAGGAAACACTTTATTTTGCATAAGGGGCAATGAGTCTTCCTTAGTGCTAAAAGTGAATTACTTTTTATATTTCACTTTCAATATATTTGCTCTGGTGAAAAGGTGAAGTTTTCTACCAGAGCAAGACTAATTAATTCCTAACACTGTGCAAGCTAGTGATTGGCAGCCAGTGTATTCTACAGCATACACAGAGACACTGAATGCCTCATAAACCTATGTTTCATTAAGACAGTTGTTCTATCACCTTCCTGTGTTATCTGCCTCCTTTTTCCTAAAAGCATAAGATATGCTTAAGATCAACTTCCCACAGTAGTGACCAGTCTCCAAAGTCACTCATCACTGATGGCTATGACGAGGAGGATTCCACTGCACTGTAGATTCCAAAGCAATAGATTGAAGTCAATTTGTTTAATTTCTATAAACCAACTGTACAGATGATCTCATGATGTCCTTGAAGAAATCAGGCCTGTGGGCCCAAAGGTTTCAAGCTATAATGTTATCCTTCTCCTTCATTATTTTTGAATTAACATTTAATGTAAATGAATACTTTTATCCAAGATTAACAAAAAATAATTCCCCATGTAACTTTAAGAATTTCATTTGAGTAGCACAAAGCGTGACTTTGGCCCACTATATGTTTTCTCTGAAGATGTGAATCATCTCTAACACAACTTCAGTGATTTAACATTTTGGGCAGCAGATCTATGTAAGCAGTTTTACAAAACCTCAGCAGCCATCAAAAATTTCTGTAGCTGATTTTTTTCAAAACCACTTAAATGTCTTGCAGTTGTGCAGAATGAAACATCAGGACACAGAACTTATACAGCAAATTCATAAGCATCTGACTTTAAAGCATCACTTAGAACTGAAGTTTCTGGCAGTAACTTTCCCCTAAAATTAAAAGCCTCTTTTTCCTAGGACTTACTGTTGTGACTTTGAATGTGATCTATCAGGTCATCTGTCTACGTCATTCTCCTTCTGTACACGTTTGGTCTTGAATGTGGTCTACACTGTAAATTCCTCCTTGTTTATCATACTCTATGTATTCAGTCTGATTTCCCAGAAACTACAGGCTGCAGTTAAAATGTAAAATGCTGTGCTACCATGTAAATTCAATTCTGTGGTGATAAAAATTTGCAATATTTTTGTCCTAATGCAGCATTCAGGATTTCTAAATAGATTTCCATTACTTTCTTATACGTATATCAAAATGCTTGAATTTAGTTTTCATTGTGAGTGACACCATCATCAGTTTCTTTCTGATATGAGGATATATATTATTATTGTAAATATTTAATCCTTACCGCTACTAAAATTACTTTTATTGCATTTAGAAATGTACCAGGACAGTAACATAGTATACTAGAACTTGAACTCATCAACAAATATGTTAGGGAAAGCATTCAGATTGTGTTCTCCAACACTGAATGCCTTCAGCAGAAGTAATAAAGGAAAGAAATACTTTTAAACCAAAGAGATCTCCATGAAAATATTAAAAATGACATAAATTATTTGAAAGAGAAACAAACAAATAAACAAACAAACCACTTCTATCTCTCTCTTTCTCTTTCTTTCTTTGAAGAACTGTTTATTGATGGAACTAGCTAAAATTCACCATCCTTGTCTCTTTGAGAAGTTTGCCCCTTCTAGATATAGTAATGAAAATTATAACAAATCTCTGTATCCACAGCAAAGTATAGCTTGTAATGCTGAAGGAAAGAAATAACAAGGCATCCTCATTTTCAGACAAAGCTACCACTTGGACAAAAAAAAGAAAAAAAAAAAAAAAAAAAAAAAAAAAAAAAGCACCCCTTCCTCTTTTACTTCGAAGATACAGTGAATAAAAAATGCTTTAAAATGCTATCAGGTTGTCCCAGAAACTCTATAGCTCTGCTGTAAGAAATGAGTACAACTGCAGCATCTGTTGAATAATTGAATTTCCAAGTATGGACCAATGCTTAGGACTTTTTAGACAGCTCTAGATGGCTTTTGTTTTTATGGGGCATTTTATATAAGCAGAAAGTCTAATAGGTTTCTTCCTGTGTTCAGAGGAAAATATGACTTTTAGCTACAGTAAAAGCTTGCCAATAACTGTTCATTAAGTCATAATTTAGTTACAAAAGGATAATTTCCTTTTTAAAGGGAAGTTCTTAGTGTGGAGGGATCCTGATTCAAACTAAATCCCAGAAACTTCTTTCTAAATGGGAAGGAATGAAAGAGGAATTCATTCATCCCTTCTTAGTCAGTGTTTCAGTATCTGTGGTGAGTCACAGTTAAAAACATTTAAAAAGATATTTATGAGAAAATGGGTTTTATTATAAGTATTTGAGATATTCTCCATGAATTCAGAAAAAAATTGCAATAAATAAATTGTATGTCAGAGCCCATTCAGATGCTGGATGACATTGAAGTCATTTCATTAAAGGAAAGTAATGAGTAAAGAACCCTGATGTACTTCTTCAAGCTACAGGGTGAGAAACCTGTATCTCACAGATGAAAGAAGTGAATTTATATGAAGAATTTATATTTATTAATATAATATTAATAATAATATAAAATATTTATATTTATGTTCAGGTTATCATTATATAATCACACGTACTCATTATGTAATCACCATTCAAAACTTTTATTTTTCTGATACAGAAGTAATATTCATGATTTTTTTTTCAGAATACCCCTTAAAATAAATAAATAAATAAATAAATAAATAAATAAATAAATAGATAAATAAATAGATAAATAAATAGATAAATAAATAGATAAATAAATAAATAAAATCACAGATTTGGAAGCAGCATAACTAATTCAAGCCTGTAGTTTGATGAGCTGGTACTATTCTATGTTTAAGAACTGTACTTTATTTACGGTACTCTATTTTTTTTAACGTCTTCGATAGGCATCTTTTAACATCTACTATGTGATGATTTTTCCTCACACTAAATGAGGTGGATTGGTTTATATATTTTTTTCTTAATCCCATTTAGTCCTCTTTAACTTCTGCTGAATTTTAACAAAAATGTCTAATGCTCTCTTCCTTGGAAAAACAGAATCATCATTGATGCAACAGAATCAACAAGCCATAATAATAATTTGTATACTGAATAGTCAACCTTGTCCAACCCTATGGTAACAGTTCTTACAAACAGTGCTTACAAATGCTGTAACTCTTTCATAGGATACAGAAGAAATTCATTCAATTGTTAGTAAATGTATCTTTAAATGTATTTACATTAAATATTTAAATTTGTTATTAAATGTATCTTTACTATTATTATTATTATCCTCCTTACTATTATTATTATTTATCCAAACAGTATATTAGGATTGCAAGTCAAATATTCAGAATTTAGTAAACACTAAACCCAAGATCAGTTGCATCAGTCTGTTTCACTTTTTCTTCGTCTTTTTTTGTCTTCCAATCTCCTCTTCCCAGTGATTCCTTTTCTCAGTGTCCTTTCAACAAAATAAGCATAAGCACCTTGACCCTTGACTTTTCACTCCTTCCTTTGCTAAACTGAGTAACATTTTTAGCTAATGATATTCCTATTTGTGCTCTAAGTTTGTGTGTCTCTGGAGTTACAGTGTTACATGCAGCTGATTCAGCAAAGAACACCTAGAAAACATATCAAACTAATTAACAACTTTGTAATAACTTATCTGGGAACAGTTATTTCCTAAGTTTGCAAGGTAGCAACATTTAAGACAGAATTTTATAGGAACAGGACTAAGTGTTTTTCTGATTTGGTGGTGGTGTCATGACAAGTACTGATATCTTCCCCTAAATCATGAAGGTAGTGGAACTTTTGCATAATTTGAGAATTGGAGGTAGTGGAAGGAGTGTCATTAAAGGAAGTGTAGGGTCATTAAGCATAAAACATGTTAACCTCAAAAGTAATGTCTATGCCTATTCAGTTAAGGTCTTATTTTTTCTAGACCCACTAAAATTGCAATTACTCAGTTTTGGGTATATATGGGAATTATTTAAATATTTCTAATCAAGCCAGTAAGCTAAATGCCTATGGTTTTGTTTGAAATTAATTGGTAATAGCTTATTAATTATGCATATAATTTTCCTCCTCTTTCACTACATATCAAAGGTCCATTGAATATACTGACACATACAAGCATGGCATTTTGGGGAATGGGAGACATTGAAGTTTTCTCAATGCAATTTCTTCAGTTAAATATTTTAACAAATAGACAACTTTTAATAAATAGGTAGAACACAGCTGCTTCCCCAGTCTTGCCTGTTTTGCTGGAATGTGTTCCCTCTTTTTAAAGTCTTCTGGTCTGCAGCACATCCTTTGAGGGTTATTACTTCAGATATCCTCTTCTAGCTGCATTCTTTGTTCACCAAAGATTTCCATCTGATGGCTTGATTTCCATGGCCTGAGATATATGCTGTCCTATTCCTTGGTTGCCTGGGTGAGTTAAATGCCAAGGTGTGTTAAAACACCTCCTGATGGGTGCCATCTAGAGGGCTCTTTAACACTCTCTGAAGTGTCAGCACTTAGATGACCTGAAACAACCCAAAAGATTGCACTTAGAATAATAGAATCATAGAATAATAGAATCTTAGAATAATAGAGTCATAGAATGGTTTGGGATAGAGGGGACCTTAAATATCATCTAGTTCCAAATCCGCTGCCGTGGGCAGGGACACCTTCCACTAGACCAGGTTGCTTAAAGCCCCATCCAGCCTGGCCTAAAACACTTCCAGGGATGTCCAGCTTCTCTGGACAACCTGTGCCACTGCCTCACTACTCTCATAGCAAAGAATTTCTTCCAAATATTTAATCTAAATCTATTTTATTTTATTATTGTTATTGTTATTCTTTAAACCATTGTTCTCCCAGCTTTCTCATCTCATAGGTCTCCTTTAGGTATTGCAAGACTTCTATAAGGTCTCCCTGGACTCTTCTCTTCTCCAGGCTGAACAACCCTAGTTCTCTCAGCCTGTCGTCACAGAAGAGGTTCTCCCTTGGTGCTCTCCTCTGGATTCGTTCTAATACTTCCATGTCCTTCTTGTGCTGGGAGCCCCAGAGCTGAACACAGTATTCCAGGTGGGGTCTCATGAGAGCAGAGGAGAGGGCGAGAATTGCCTCCCTTGACATGTTGGCCACTCTGTTGTTTCTCTGTTGTTTTTTTTTTGCAGCCCATTATGCAGTTGTCCTTCTTGGCTGCAAGTGCACATTGCTGGATCTTGTCAAGTTTCTCATCGACAAACACCACCAGGTCCTTCTTCTCAGGGCCGCTCTCAATCCATTCTCCACCTACCCTGTAATTCTGTTTGGGATTGCCCTAACTCAGATGTAATGCCAGGTGTACTTGTCATAGCTGTGTTTCTTACAGATGATGGACCAGGATAATAGTGGGATGCACACATTCTTTTCTTCCTCTCACATTACTAGAATGGAGCATACAGTCATCATTAGCAGCCAGCGATCATTGATGCAACATTAAACATGGAAGGCAGTGGATCTTCTTGAAGTGTTAAAGCCACAGTTTTTAGTTGCGACTGTTCACAGAAAACTAGATCCAACCGTCTGTGTACCTCTGTGGGATGCAAATATGATGGGAATTTCTGAACTTCAATAATGCCTCAAAAAAACAAAAAAAAAAATGGGTGGTAATGCATAACTGGGGTCCTCTGAGAAATATTTTATTGCTTTTTCTTGATTAAGTGAAAACAGAAATGTCTCGAGGGGCCCATTATAATGATATTCATCAGATGTTAAATAAATTAGATCACAAGAGGGTGGTAACGCTAGCACTAGATGTGTTGCCAGTCCAACTGGATTCACAACAGCTGCAAACTAAACATTATTCACACCGTTCAGGCCTTGTAGCACTTTTCAGATATGTCAAGTTTTCCAGTTCTTCAAAACCAGTTCATCTGCCATTTGATTCCTGATTTACACTAGAGACAGTTTGACTCATTATTAAATTATCTTCAGGCTGTAATGCTGAGGGAATTATAAATAATTCCCATTATAAATATTAATGCCATTACATATTATGCTTTTTTTTTTTCTTCCTGCTTTCTCAAATATATATATACTGCTATAATTAAATTATCTAAGTTAGAAACCATTCCTATCTTACCAGACAGAATACAGTTTTAGATCTGGCAGATCCATCTGGCAGATCATCCTCCTTGACACTGTAATTTTTAGCCATTTAAAACTAATATGATAATACTGAGAGAAGATTTTTTCTTCCTTGGCATGCTTCTGCTGAAGTTTGATAACATTAGTTTACTGAATTATATGTTCAAGGAAACATGATCTGATAAAAGATTTTCTCATCTACTGATGTTTCAGAATCGTGCAATAGATTAGAGCTTAATGTTATTTTGTATATTGACATTCATGATGTATACATGTATATTGATGTACATATACAATGTATATTGATGTGAATTTTGCCCAATGGCAATTATCCAATGCTTTGCATCGAGGTTTTCACAGTCCATTTGCAGATAATTGGCCACCTTAAAAAAATAAAAAATAAAAAATAAAAATTTAAAAACTCTTTCTTGGTAATAAGCTGATCTGAACCAAAAAGAACTAAGAAAGTTAGGTTAAAGGAAGGTAATAATATACAACTCAGAATAAATTAAAAAAATACAAATAAAAAAAAATGATGGTAGTCTCAAAATTTAGTTATATTTTGCATTTTGTATATCCTAAATTATATCATTGTTTTTCTGTGGTTTTGTTTGTTTGTTTTTCCAACACTTCTGTACACGGCAAGTCTGAAAGCCCTGAGAAGGTGATGAAGTAACTAACCCTGGTACGTGTTTCCAAATACATAAATGACAAGATGGTGATTGGGAGTAATCAGCATGGATTTACGTTGGGGAAATTGTGCTTTTCCAAACCAATAACCTTTTACAATAAGATGACCTTTTACAATAAGATAACCTTTTACAATAAGATGACTAGCTTGATGGATATGAGAAGAGCATAGGATGCTGTTCACCTTGATTTTACTAAGGCTTTTGACACTGTTTCTATTATTATCCTGATAGATAAACTGACAATGTGTGAGTTAGGTAAGTGCATGAGAAGGAGTGAGACCTGGCTGAATAGCTGAGCCCAGAGGGTTGTAACCAGTGGCAAAAAGACCAGCTGGAGACCAGTCATTAGTGGCGCACTCTAGGGATTGAGAGTCGGGCAAATATTGTTTTTAATATTTTCACTGATGGACTGGAGGATGGGGCAGAGTATACCCTCAGCAATTTTGTAGATGATGGAAAAGCAGAAGTGGCCAATACACTACAGTGCTGTGCTGTCCTTTGGGCAGACCTCAACAGGCTTGAAAAATGTTTTGGCAGCAATCTCATAAAATGCAAGAACAGGAAGTGCTCAGTCCTGCCCCTAGGGACAAACAACCCCATGCTCCCGTACAGGCTCAGGACTGACCAGCTGAAAAGTATTTCTGCAGAGGTGGACCTTGGTGTCTTTGTGGACAGCAATCTGACCATGTGTCCTCAAGGTAAAGAAGGCCAGCAGTATTCTTGTTTGCATTAGACAGCAGATCACGGTGGGTGATCCTTCCCATTTGCTGAGCCCAGTTGAAACCACACCTGGAATTCTGGGTCCAGTTCTGGGCTGCCCCTTGTAAGAAAGACAGTGACGTATTGGAGAGAGTATCACAAAGGGCCATAAAGGTGAATAAGGAAATGGAGCAATTCTGCTATGAAGCTAATAGCACTAGGACTGTTCAGTCTGGAACAGAGAAGGCTCAGGAAGATTTTATCTATGTGTATAAAAACCTACTTCAGGAAAATGAAGATGAAAGACTTTTCTCAGTGATGCCTAGTGTCACTGGAGATAGGACTGGAGATAATGGGCACAAATCAAAACACATGAAATTCTATCTGAACACAAAAAAGCACTTATTTGTTACTGTGAATTTGGTCAAACATTGGAACATGTTGCTGAGAGTCTGCATTCCTGGAGATATTCAAAACCTGACTGGTCATGAACCTGATCTATCTGACCCTCCTAGAGTAGGTGGGGGTTGGACTAGTCAATCTCAAGAGACCCTTTGCAATCCCAACGATTCTGTGATTAATATTATTTTCCTTCCCTATATATTGCCAATTCTCTTCTTAGATTTTTAACATTTTCTAATCACAAATCCAAGGACTTGTATTAAATGTACCTTTGAAATTGAGCCAGGGAGGAGAAGTAATACATAATAAAAACTATATAATAATTTTGAGGCTTAAAAGTTCTAGAATGAAAACAACACATAGTTTTATTAGCCATGCCATTGTCTGGGGACAAAAACAATGTATTGTGTCACTGTCCAATGTATATAACCATCTTCTGACAAACATCAAATTTACCTAGTCTGTGGATCAATAAATTTTTCAATTTGTTTCAGGAATATACTTGGATCTCAGCAACATAAAACGGTAGAAGTTGTATTTGTTTCTGCTCTCCAAAATCTTTATATGCAAGTTGTGAATATCTAAGCTACCATAAAAAGTTTCCTATAAGATGGTAAATATTCAGCATCTATATTCATACACTTCCTAGACAGAACAGCGAAGGTATATGGCTTCGAGAAAGCACCAATCAAATCAGAATAGTAGTTTAAAACTGTATACAACTTTAAAAGAAATAAAAGATCTAAGTCTGTGATGTGCTCCTTACAATTGGCAACAACTCTGGATTTTGTTACATTTTCATCCAACAGATGTAAACAGCTAATTTGATTAATTTATTTATCAGAAATGCTTGTCACAGAGAATGTCCTACTGTCTCACCAATATCTTAAAAAAATATATATATCAAGATATATCAAGAAAACAAAAAGCCTATGTGCCTTATTTTTTTTTCTGTTTTCTCCAATAAATTTCAGAAGCTGTATTCTTTTGGCTTTTTACCTCTTTCCATGCAATTCACATTGTTTTCAAAGAATAAATCAGCCCCTATTTCCCATTTGCTTCTCTAATGACACAATATGATTCATAAAGTTTGTCTTTTATTCTGTCTGTATTTGACACAGACTATCAACACTTGAGGCTTGATTTTGTTCCCTAAATATATTCACGTCATGCCTTAGGCTATCCCTATTGGATCTCAGCTGCTGCTGCAAAGGGCAGATTTTCTGCAGATTCTGTGCTATGTCTGATAGCCCTAGGTATCCCAGAGCATCTCAAGGAGAGCTAAATTCCAATATTTAGGCAAATGAATTGATCCTCCTTTGGTATATGACAGTAAGGTCTCATTCTATCTATTATATTTGTCTCTTGTGTTTTTGTTTATTTATTTGTTTGTTCATTTTGGTTTGTTGTGGGATTTTGTTTGTTTATATATATATACATGTATGTGTGTGTATATATCACTGCAGTTACTTCTAGTTTTAAAAACCCAGCATTGATTATAATAGGACAGATTTAAAATGACTTTGAAAAAGTTCACTCAGCAACACTGTGAAGCCCTGAAAAAATTATTCCATCTTACATAAAAACAAGTAAACTTTGTAGTCCACAGATACACTCAGCTGTTTGGACTGGCAGACCTATAGAAATGTATCAGAATTCAAGAAACGCTGAAGAATGTACGCATCCCCAGTCTCTTGCGGATATGCCCAGTGTAAGTTCAAGCTTCAGGGCATACGAGGGAGCACATCTATTCTACAGTGTAAACACAGATTATAGGCTGTTTTAGAAAATTATACAAAAAAATCCTATAAATTTTTGGCACATGCAGGATTTTGTTAACCAGACCAGAAAACATGCTAATGATTGTGACTTAACACATGGAATTTCACAGAAATATCCTGTAACCCTGATTAGGATTGATAAGCAATATGGTTCAAATATGAGGTATTGTGGGTGGGAGTGTACAAGTGCAAAAGTGTGGAGACATTGTTGTTCCTGTAGAGATTCACAGGTAATTACATTAAAAACAAACAAACAAACTTTTTGTAAAACCTTTTTACAAACCTTAAAACAAAGGTTTTACAAAGCTGTGTGCATTATAGGTTGTGTCCAGAAATGGAAAAATTGCAAGTGTACAGCACAGGACCCAAACTGTGCATCTTGGGCAAAGATGATAGGCAGGAGGAATGTTTTCTAAATTGTAGTGCAACTCTTTAAATAACAGTATGACCCTTCAGTATCTAACCTGAAGTCACCAGCATCTCACTGTAGCAGCCAGCCTTACTAGCTCAAGTTTTCATGAGGCAGAGATCTTTTCTTCTCTCTTCATTTTAATCTCCTCAAACCTTAAGTCTTAAGGTAGGAACACAGAATGACTACAGGGATATTTTAACTAGCAAGAGTTTAAAGAAAGGATGGCATAGTTTTCCAATCCTAATTTGCCTCAGAGGCAGATAACACTTTTGATTTACTTTTACAAGTGATTTGAGAAGTAATACAAATATTTCAGATAATGCAACAATTATGAAAAAAAAAATTGATATTTAGAAGCTGAATAGATATGCTGTGCTACTGAAAACAGAGGAAAACATTTTATTTTGCCAACAAAAGATAGTTTCATTGGGTCTTCTAACTTACACATGTATAACTACATTTGAATTATCTGAACAAGTGCTAGTATTTCTTACTGGTATTCCCATTTTATTTGGGAGTTAGCTTTTCAGTCTTTGAAATTATCTAGTTTTATAGGTTTCTACTTTGCAATCTGAAATATTATAAATGAGAGTTTCAACCTTAAAGCTAGTTTTAAGATAAATTCAGAATAATGTAAAACTTCTGAGTGTGCACATTCTAAAACAGACAAAATGATTCACTCCTTCACATGGATAACTTGCTTTCATTCAGAAGATAAGGTCAAGTATGAAGTAATCTACTAACTATTGCATACTGTTGAGAAAGGTTTTGTTTTGTTTTGTATTTAACTTTGAGTATTTTATAGTACTAGGCTGTAAATCATAAGAACAATAAACAGTGGAAGTAACATTGCCCTTTAACTGGGGGGTAAGCCATTCTAATTATTAAATCTGAATCAGACAGTGGATGAATGACATTATTATCTATTGCTTCTAGTGAGCAAGTCCCAATGTGAAGACTGCATCGAGATTTGTGAGGGTAAATTGGGGGAAAGTAGTATTCATTGAGACAAAGCATGCACTGTTAAGTCCAGCTGACATAATCTGTTCTCTCAACTAATCATGAAATGATTACCTCTTTGACTGAAGAAAAGAGCAATTTGTGATTATTAAGTGAGACACTCTTACTGTTCTGCTCTAAAAGATTAACAATGATTCTTGAATTTATAACAATTAAAGAATGTCCATAGATGAGGTTGATTACCAAACAATAGATTAAATCATGCCTGTCACAGTTCTCAGTGTTGCCACATCATTGCATTGATTAATGATATTTGGCAACTCTCTGGATGGCCATTTGCCATTCTTTCTTGGGTGCCCTCTGGAGTACAATTTGAAAGTGACCTGTTAAAATAATATTTTTTTAATCTGTTCATTTCTTCTGCTGTAGTAACAGAGAAACTCTAGGGGTGGGTGAAGTTAGTTCTTTGAGATAGCTATTTCTTAGTGCATATAATTTGGGGGTGATGTGGGGATAGGGAGGGACTTAGGAAGAAAGAAAAAAAAACAGGTTGTAATTAAGACAGTACAATGTGATAGTTTAAATCAGTATTCTAGACAACCTGATTGTTTCTTCCACAGTACTGTAAATGTCATATGATTAATTAGGGTACCAATTATTTCTGTTGATACAGCTATGTAAATTTCTGACAGAAATTTCTTCACACCACTTTCTATTCAAACTATTCATTCTATTCTTTCTATTCAATCTATTTCAAACTTTTCCTCAAGACCTGAGATGTCTTTGGGAAAGACTACATCAATTCATATAACAGCTTAAAGAAGTGGGTAAAAATAATGTCTGCCTTTCCCCTAATCCTTTCAGCTGCAAGGATGGCCATTTTTCAGACATGGCCTGGTTGTGATGTAGAGTTTTTCTGTGTTGTTGGGTCCAGTCAATAGCAGAAGATGAAGCAAAGAAAACTCCAAGTGATTCTACTCAGGTGAGAAAATTGACTCTACTAGGCTTTTCTCCTAAATTTTGGGCTCTGACAATGAGTTTGGATGAACTCTTATGAGCAGAGAATTATTAATTCGATTGTATACCAGGATTTAAGGGGAACTGACATGTCTTGATTTGAAAACAAATGTTTTATCTGTAAATAAAACAGACCACGTTTTACATTCATGCAAGCTTTTGCCTGAAATCAGAAAAATTGAAGTCTAACTAAAATCTGAGATTAGGCATTATTTAATTGTGTTCAGCTCACCTTCAGATGATATTTCTTGTACTTCTAGATTTTTCAATCTGCTGGAGATAAACACCCAAGCCCACTGAAATTACAATTCCTTAGAAACCCATATAAAACACTGATGAATCTCGTTGTACAAACACTTTGAAGTGTGACAACAAAGAGGGATTATTTAACAGCATTGTTTCTTGTTATCATTTGTAATTGCTCTGTACTTTAGTTCTCATGTTGCTGCTGGTTACACTATTATTCTGTTCATTTATTTAATAGTATTGTCCATAGAGATTTCCTGTATTACTTCTCACTTTCTGTATTTTGCTGGGGCTAGTTACTATTTTTCAAAGGCATGCTTAAAACAACTTGTATCTTCTAACTATTAACATCACCTGACTGAGATGTTGAAATGGAGGAGGAATGTTTGTTCTCTGGGCCTCTACTGTTGAGGCATACTGGAGGGTTACTTTTCAATAATTATGAGTTGAGAGAGTCACAGAATAGTTTTGTTGTTGTGTTGTTGTTTTTTCACAGCCCCTAGATCTTTTGTTCATGTTGGTGGTGTGGCTATAAACAGCATCCACATTTGTTTCTCTCTGTCTTAACCTAAGGTTTTTCTAATTCTTAAGGGTGCTTTAGTAAGCTGATTAAAGATATCAAAGAGGTGAGGTGAACAGAAAATCAATTTTATTTTATTTTTTTTTAATTTAGAACTAATATATCTATTTGATATAATTATGTAAAATACCAAGTGAAGCGGGGAATGTAAAACAGTTCTACTGAAGGCAGTGCCATTGAGGCATTCATAAAGACTGAGTAATTATTCAGTTGCATCCTGCTTGAAGGCCCACATGTAAACAGAAACAACATGTACAAATTTCCTGCTGGGGTAGAAAAACATTCAAAAACTAATCTTAAAACACTTTCCAGATACCTCATACATTAAACACATGAATGTCCATGTTTACTTTCATCCATATACATCTTCAGGAGGAATGCAGTTACAATGGAGGTATTAAGAATATAAACTATTGTCTGAAGATGGATTTCTCCACTGTCTCTTCTGAGTAGGCTGACAATATTTCTTGACAGTATTTCCTGTGTACAACTTAGGAAGTCAACTCCAAGAACTGTTTCAAAGAAACATTGAAAATACTTTGAAATACAATTTGTAACTTACTTGTGCCTTTTGCCTGTCATAAGGCCTTAATTATAAAAGTATAAGAAAGGTAGTGTGCTATTTGCCACTAAATAGCAGTGCAACTCCAGTAACAACCACATTGCTCTGTTTTCTTTCAGTTGAATTTGATATATTTTTTTTTTTAAACAAATTAATACAGTTTTATGTTGACAATCTTGGCTTGAGACTCATTGTCCCACTTCATTAATATCTAAAGTAATTTTAACATGCAGTCCAACAGCATCCCTCCTTCATTTGCAGCATTTCTCTTTCTTGTGATCATCTTCATGTTATCTTCAGAAACAAAAGTACCAGATTTCCATGGCTGTTAGATAACATAGGAAATTGTCTGCAGCAATTTGTCCCTACAATAGCTTGTCTGTACATCTCTAGCTTGCTGTGCAGGGATTTGGCCTGATTTTCTACAGCTGTTTCAGTATAGGGTGTTGAACTGATGGGTTTTGTTTGTTTGTTTGTTTGTTTGTTTGTTTGTTTCTGACAACACAAGAAAGAAAATCACCCTTGGATATCTTGTCAGTGATACTCTATATTAGTGGCATACAGTTTAAGTTTATTCTGACAAAACAAGCAAAGAAACAAACAAAATGACCCTGTATTCATGCAGATGATCCTTGTCAGTCCCAAGTATTAAATACCACGTGTTAATAAGTGCAGAGCTCTCCACATAGAATGGAAATATGAAACATTTGAACATTTGATTATCTGTCTGTGGTTGGCAATAGTTTGTTGTGTTTTGTTTTTTGTTTTTTTTTTACTTTTTTTTTTTTTACTTTTTCTTTTTTATACTTTGTAGTATTGAATACAGAAAAAAAAACAAACAGTGTAGGTCTCAGCAGAACAAGAGTCATAGTATCATTAAAATATTTTATTCATGCTATATGCTATTACTTCTGGACTGACTAACAAACATTTGGTTTCAATTCAAATATTAGTGGATGTAGCTGTTATACTATATATATGTATGCTATATATACACACACTATATTTATATATACATATATATATAGTATATATACGAGTACATATATACTATATATATGTATATATGTAACAGCTGTTATATATAATGTAGTGATTTCTTATGATTTCTCTGAGGACTATCACCAGATGATTTTTGAAATTCAGTTCAATAAGCACTGTTTTCCTGTTCTTATGCACAGCAGTTGGAAAAGCTACTGCGTAATAGCAGCAAATGGCAACTGTCCGATATCTGTAGCAGCTACTTATGTCTCTAAAAAATAAGAAAGGAAGAAAAAAAGGAAAGAAACTTCTTGAGAGAGAGACATTTATTCCGTTCTTTCTTTGCAACTTTTATTTATTTATTTGTTATTTCCTGCCATAGGCTACAGAGATGATCATTCTATGGGTGTGATATTTTCCAACTATGTATTAATATCTGAAGCAAACATCAGATGGTCCTCTTTTGCCAGTATTCCACATCTCTGTTTTGTTGTAGAGTACCGTTTCTTCTGTTTTGCTTAGTTTTGATATGCTTTTCACTAGTACTTGTGACTTCTGCGTGTTACATCCATTTCAGCTGGGTTGGGAGAATTTACAGAGAAAGGCTAATTTCCCTCACCTCCTGAAATTGATGGTATTTGATAAAAATCATGGGAATCCCTTGATTTCAATGGAATCAGAATTTCGCTCACATTTTTGTGTCTGGGTGAGAGCATTTTGCCAATGAATCTGTTCTTGAAAAACCTCAACTCTGAATTTTGAAAGATATGAGTTTTACAAAATGTTGATTGGAAGCCTTTATGAACTGCTAATCCAAATTTATTATCTAAAATAAGCAAATGTTTTCCTCATACCATTAAATGCAAGTAATGTTTTTCTTTGATTTGAATAAGGTTAGAAGTTAAAAGCAAAGCCTTTCTCTGCCACAGACAGTCCTTGGGACAAAGTCTTTTTCCAGAAGACTGTATGCATGTATAATATCTAATATACTTTTCTTTTTGGATACATTATTAACAAAATGAGTGGGCTATCTAAACTAAGTTTTACTCAGATAGAAACTGTGGAGCCACGCTGAGAGTTCCTATAACTTTTTTCCTTTCACCTTCTGTCTGCTAGTTACTGAGTAAAAAACAAACAAACAAACAAACAAACACACAACTTGACAATAGAAATTAGTATTGTCTCTGTTTATAATGATCTGATATAATTAATGTCACTTGCACTTATTTGTTCCTTCTTCTCAAGTGAATGCAGGCAACACATGGGTTTTGCTGTGTTTTGAATTGCTTGCCTTTCTCCTTTGTCAATTAAAAACTCGTTTCTGGCAACATCAGAAAGCCCTATGTAAATGTAAAACAATCAGGTACTTCAAATGGGAGTATCTAGAGATTTAGAAAAAGTGAAAATGCAGGAACCAAAGGGTCACCAGGCAACATTTTTGTTTCTTTGTTTTATGATTACTTGAAGAAGTAGTAGTAAATATTAAAGGTCTAGTCATGTTTTGTGGCCTTAAGCATTCAGATGGATGTAATTTTTGGTGGGTGTTCCAGAGGACTTTGAGGGCTGAGAGAACAATCTGTTAATACATTTAATAAAATTAGCTTGAGCTGAAAACATTTAGAAGGCTGTTAATTACATTCCACACAAATATATTTAACCAGACAGTTTTAGAGCCTGTGGTGTTCTTGAGCTGAAATCTGCACAGGGAATACCATGAAGAACAGAGGGGAATATTTCTTAGTGTGAAGCACTTCCCATCATTTATAAAGAAAATGTTTCTCTTTTTCAGCACATGTATTTCTGCTATATGTGTTCCATGTTTCTCCAAACTTTCAGAGAAATAGTCTTAAGGGCTATTTGTCAAGCATCAAATTCCTCAAATGTCAGCCATATTTTTTCATCTGACCTGTTCATAAGACTCTGCAGGGAAATCTGTGGCTTCTGCTATTTGGAAATTTCCGTGGAGTAAGTGATACATAAATACCTCTGGAAGTCAAGAGATCTATACTATCTTAATAGCTGTGTTGTGTTTTAGCCAACCAACTAGGACTTTATCAAAATCCCTCTGAAGCTGATTCACAAACAAAACAGGAACAGTGATGATAAGTATCTTTTCTTCATTGTCTCTGTGTATAGTTTGAAAAGCATGAGGCCAGGACTATTACATTTTTGGTACACAGAATGTGTTGTAGTGGGACACTGATAGTGGCTGGAGACTGTAGGAGATACAGTAATAAGTAATATTTTAAACCCATAAAGATCAAATGGATACTGTTAGAAAACAGTTTTTATCTATGGAATCATGCAGAGTTATAACATGAATTCTGTAAAGTTCAGCTATTTTCATGGGATATAGTCCCAGAAAAGCATTCCATCCTCTTAAAAGATAACAACTTTGAAGCATTAAAGATGTGCACCTCTCCACTAAGTAGATTTTTATTTATACAGTTTCCAGGCCTGGCTGTATACCAGTTCATTTATTTCCAAGTGGTTCAATTTCCAGGGGAAGGCAACTTCCTATGATACTTTTTGTCCAATAAAGGTGAAAATAATGTTCTCCAAACAGCACTATTTAACTGGCATGCACATGTGGCTAAACAGTTTAATTCAATTTAAATAAAAATGTACATGAGCTGGAAATACTATGAAAACTGATATTCCAAATGGAGTAAAATGTTAAGTGTTCAGTGAAATGTAGGTTTTAAATTGTCCTTGTTACCAAGCATCTTTTTCCAATCTTTTTTTTTTTTTCCTAAGTGAGCATATTTTCAAATATGAAGAACAGAAATATGAATTCATAGCCTCAGTTCAGAGAAGGTTTTGCTATATTTTTACATTGATTACTGATATAATGTCACCTCCCCGTCCTGATGCATTGTGCTCCATCTTCTCATTCTCACTGCACAGCTATTTTATTTACATAGAATCATATAATCATAGAATGGTTTGGGTTAGAAGGGACCTTAAATATCATCTAGTTCCAAATCCCCTGCCATGGGCACCTTCCACTAGAACAGGCTGCTCAAAGCTCATCCAACCAGAGCTCATCCAACCAGGGCTAAAACACTTCAAGGATGCGGCATCCACAACTTCTCTGGACAATCTGTGCCAGTGCCTCACTACCCTCATAGCAAAGAATTTCTTCCAAATATTGAATCTATTCAATATTTGAACCTTTTTTAGTTTAAAACCATTATTCTTTGTCCTATCACTACACTCTCTGACAAAGAGTCCCCCCACCAGCTTTCTCATAGGAATCCTTTAGGTTCTGGATCATCTTCCTGGAGCCTTCTCTTCTCCAGGCTGAACAACCCTAGCTCTCTCAGCCTGTATTCACAGAAGAGGTGCTCCCTTGCGGCCCTCCTCTGGATTTGTTCTAATAATCCCATGTCCTTCTCGTGCTGGGGGCCACAGAGCTGAACACAGTACTCCAAGTGGGGTCTCACGAGAGCAGAACAGAGGGGGAAAATCACCTCTCATACCCTGCTGGCCACACTTCTTTGGATGCAGCCCAGGATAAGTTTGGATTTCTGGGCTGCAAGTGCACATTGCTGGCTCATGTCGAGCTTCTCATCAAATAACACCCCAAAGTCTTCTCTCCAGAGCTGCTCTCAATCCATTCTCCACCCAGCCTGCATTTTTGCTTGGATTGCCCCAGCCCAAATGAAGGACTTTGCACTTGGCCTTGTTGAACTTCATGAAGTTCACACAGGTCCACCTCTCAAGCCTGTCAAGTTCCCTGTGGATGGCATATAGCCCATATTATTAATGATAACCTGACTGTTGGACCAGTTTTGAACACTTAAAAATGTGTGCTTGACACCACTGTGAGACAGGGAAGCACATTTTCTCTTCTTATTTGTAAATGAGAAACTGAACCACAGATGCATTTGTCTGAGTTCACATAGATAGTTAAGTAATATAAAATCTCAGAGTGTAAATATTTGCTTCAGATTTCCTTGGAAATGAATCTACACCTACTATGACTTACTCAGAAATGTAATCTCACATGAAAGTGATGTACCTTCTAGTGGGAGTTGAACTCCCTACACAATTCCCACATTCTGTTTATTGAGTGCAGGCCTTGTAATCTAATTAGTTTATTCTGTGTTAATGTTCATTCTGAAAAAAAAAGTGAAGCATAATTTAAACACAAATTTATGGAATAACTCAGTTTATTTCCTCATTGCAGACCTTCACAATTAAAAGCTCAGTCATTCTGAACCGTGAATCCCCCCAAAACACATTATTTTTATTATCAGAGAACAGTCATGTATACTAAGTATAAAGAGATCATTATTCTTTCTCTTGTCCTGACTTAATTCCTTTTGTTCCATGAATCTGTCATTTTACCTTGTTTACATAGTGATAGATGGGTGAGGAAAAAATACCTGAAGAACAACTAGCTTTCCAAACACATTATGCCATTGAAAAGAACCAAAGATGAGATTTGCATGGAAGTAGAACAGAAGAAGTACCTAATGTGTTCAAACAAGAAATAATATAAATAAAGAGAAAGTTGCCACATGGAAAGTAAAATACAATTGTCTCAAGATATTGGTGCGCCACTTGTGGTATCTAAGCCATTCAAAATTGAGCTTTTCCCTTGTTCTAGATGGAAAGTAGTTCAGCACAGCTGGGAGAAGATGGGGTGCAGCTGCTGTAAATAAAAAAAGGTGAGAGTTTGTCTGGTGAAAGATCTTTATGAAACACCAGAAGAACCTTTGTCAGTAATTCAAATCATCAGCTCCACAATGTAGAAGCAACTTGCCGTATTTCTCTGATTGTCTTTCTGATGTGTGGGGCTTTCTGTTTCCTGCCTTCCATAACTGAATTTCTTTTCAGAGACGTCATTCTTTACAATAAGCCACCATCCTCCTTTTCCATATCCATATTTAGTGGATGGTTCTGGATTACCGTGATACTAAATGTGGACTTGTCCAATTTATTTGTATCTTGTGGGATTAGAAGATCAGAGGAAAAAAATCCTCCAGTATTGTTGTGGCCTTGAGATACTATTAGGTTCTTCTACTGGCAAAATGGGTGAAGATGATCATTGTCATGTTTTTCTGGATAAAACATCAAAAGATGAGAAATACTTCTCTATTAAATTACTTTTTTTTTTAACATTTCCTTTAAAATAATATTTCTCATATGTGATAATAAAAATGTCAATGGTTTTCATTTAAAGCAAATGGATTTCTTTTTACAATGGACATGCAAATTTTGTTTGGGGAAAAGTCTAGAGATATTTGTATCCCAAATTATCACTCTATCTTTTATTTAGACCTATGAGTCCTCTGTGACTCACTACTAGATAAGAGCTTCAGAATTAAAGGATAGCAGAATAAATTTTGATGTCAGCCAAAAAAGAAGGACCTGATTTAATTGCAGTGACGCCTTTACCAGCTCTTTCTTTGTGTTAGAAAGAAACTTAATGTTACATAGCACTGCGAGATATTGATCCTTTTGACCTTTCTCATTCTGAGGCAGGAAGTATTTAGATTTTCATTGCATTTCTAGTTCAAATTATAACTGTCCATTTTATTTAATAGTACTATTTCAAACTACACTACTGTGCACATTTGTATATTTAATGTGGTGTCTCTGAATCATCCATGACCAAGAATAGTGAGGTCAGTTGTTGTAAAAATATTTGGTTTGAACTGAGCTTGCAGCTAGGGAAATCTATGCCTATGTTTTATTTGCTATTTAAGCAGTTTCTGTTTATTTTCTGTGTCTAATGGATACTGTACTTGACCTCACTGTTGATAACACCACACAAGCTGTCACAACTATATTTACAATTATACTATTTTCAATCAATCTATCCACGTATTTAAAATGCTCTTTCTCTCTTCAAATACAAATAGTATTATTAAGGATGATACAGATTGTTCTCAAGTTACTAGTCTTCAAAACACTGCTCTAAAGGTTTACTCTCTATATAGGTTTGATCATGATTATGAAATGTACAGCAGTGTTAGACTCCTTCACAAAAACAGACATGCATATATTTGAACACCCATACTAGCTGAAGGTATTATATATCTAGAACATTCAAAGTTCTGCTTTAAATGCAAAAAGAAACCATTTTTAAAATTAAGAAGCAATAGCATTGCACAGATCTTGTCTTCACTAATTCTGATGTGAAGTACTTAAACCCAGCACTCAGTGGAAAGATATATATATATATATATATATATATATATATTTAATTTAAACTTTAGCAGTTGGAGATCGAATCAAGTCTGTCCACTTTTCTCCAATTTGGTCATGTTTCATCATTGTTGTATTTCCAATCAGCCTAGAAATATCAGAAGATAGCCACTTTCAGAATTCTGGCAGTGCATGCCATAGGCCTTGATGAAATATGAGGGTCTTGTTCCAGCTGTACTTCTGGGAAATGTTTTATAGTTCTGCCCTGCAACTGTTGATTTTTATGCTGTGGGTAGCAGTGGCCTTAAGAGATGGCCATAGTAGGAGTCCATTACAAGGACATTACAGGAACGTTGGCCTCCTCATCTTAGTTTGCAGCACAGTTTCCCCTACATGTTATCCACTCTGAAAAGACTGAAAAGGTGTTGAACAGAGAGTGAAAGAGGATACATAGTTCTATCTGAACAGTGTATTAATTACATATCAATTCTGTGTGTAATGTTAAAGCTGTTTTATCTATAAGGTTTATCTGGGACCCTTTATTAAACTAAAACCAAACCAAACTTTTCAAACTTTGTGAAATTCAGTACATTTTTGTTGTTGTTTTTTTTTCTCAATGACATGTAAAATGGTTTGTAAGGCTAATGTATTCTTATATAAATGTGCATGTATAATTGAGTCTTCTTCCTGGTTGCTAAATCACTCAATTTTTTAAGTGAGCATCGTATTAGTATATAGTGCTATAATGCAACATAGGGAACTGTCATTAGTCCGTACTTTCACACTTCGATATGCAGAAACTCCAGCACGGAATGAGAACTTAAAAAATTTTATCTTGTAAACATAACTAAATCAAGAACAGATTTAGAAATATTGTGAAAAAACATTTGAGGTTTGTCTGTCACCCAGAACTTGGCAGATTGCAAATGAGAATTTTGTTACAAACCGTACAGAATATTATGTATAAATCTGCTGGTTGAGAGTGATGCCAGCTCCTCCAAAGTCAAGAATCATTGAAGAAAAATGTTCAATATCCTTTACTGGCATATATTTTTTTGTCTATCATCAGCTCTTCAAATAGCTAAATTGCAAACAGTCTTGTTTTTCAGTCCGCTGTTTAGAAAGAAATTTTCCTTAGCTCTGGCAGAGAATTTTGTAGCCGAACTGAGATCTCTGGCAAAGTAGAGAGGAAAGAATTACTAAAAAGCTTGGCCTCAACCTTTAACAGGAGACAGCCTTGGAAACATATGACTAGGTGCCCTTCTGAAAAAAACATGGAGTAGCACTCCTGAAATTGGTGGCAGTTTACATTAGTTATAACAAAAGATACCAATGAGGATTTGGTCTTAATTCCACATGTTCCTAATCTTATCAATAAGACTGTTGTGCAAACCTTCATTAGAACTGCCTTGAATTAAGAAAAACTAAAATATAAAATCACATAAGAACATTAACAACCAGTTGCTGCATACTGGCAATCAGAAGCTTGGAGCAAGTCAGAAGTATCCACAGAAATGCCAAATTCTGAGCTAGTGTCTACAGGGCAGCTCCTTTAAAGGATCAGTGGAAACCTCTGAATATTTTTGTGGCATCTATGCCAATTTGAGTATATCTACAATGAGTAAAAGGTCTCAACTTTGTTTGTGATGGAGCACTAGATGCCAGAGAAGTTCCCCAGGTTCCTTGTGTAAAGGACTGACAAGGCTGTATTTCTGCAGAGGCAATCTATCAATTGCATTCTCAGAAGTCCTACCCTAGGAACGCTTTATGGTCTCTGTAGTTTCCTAGCAAAATCTTAATCTTTTCAGCAGCATAGCAAAACTTCTACCAAGTAAATTCAATGCTAGTGTCAACTTCACACTTTGGCTTGACTTCATTAGTAACCCCAGGGGACTTAGTGATTCATGCCCCATCCCATTCAGTGTCTTGGCTTCCCTGGTGCATAATCTTACTAAAAATGTGTAAGAGTCTATGGCTTAGCTGTGATGTCTTTCTGTATATAATTTCACACGGAGTCTGTATGACCACAGATCTTTTTCTGTGGACACTGTACTATCTATTAGTTGTTATATTGGAAGATTCCTACAGCAGCTGCAACAAAATATGGAAAGTCTTGAAAGAACATATGCTGTTCTTGTCTCCTTTTTTACTGAGAGGAATCTGTACTTCAGCAAAATATAAGTATAGCATGTAGTAACTGGAACAGGAGACAAAGAAATGTTTTAGAGTATTCATATATGGTGTTCTGTTTCAGTCTTAACGCAAATTTTCTTATAAAATATTTATGTGATTTCAGTTGGTATCACATTACATGATTAATATAATACAGTTTTAAAATAATATTTATTACAGGACTGAACAAATAACTAAGGGAAACAGGACTGTAAATAGATCAACTAAAAGCTGATCTACTTCTATATATTACCCACAACAAGACGAATTCTTGCTGAATCTCTAAATTAAATAACTCTCTGTCATGTGTCCAGTAAGCACAGAACATCAAAGTTGAAAGTATTCTAGAAATAATTTGTGTTTCAAGGATCACAATAAATGGTTAAAGAACCAGTTGATGGCAAATTCATTAAGTCACACAGAGACTATCACACATATGTTAGCATAGCTTGGCCTATTACTGGCGTGCTCTGGAATGCAATGCTTCCTGTATTATTTTTACAATATTTTAAATATAGGGGCTGGATAAGAACTGGGGCACCACAGTGGTTGGACAATGGCGTAGTACTTATTTAGACTTCAGTTAAAGGTTTGGGGGTTAAAGTTAACACCAGTGAGTGAAATTTTCTATTTATTCACTAGCTGTTGAAGTGAAAAGGTGTCATGGTTCCGCTCAAGTGGGCAGCCAAGCTCCACCACAGCCGTTCTCTCACTCCCCCTCCTCAAAGAGGAATGGGGAGAAAATATGTGAAAAGGGCTCAAGGGTTGAGATAAGGACGAGAAAATCACGCAGTAATTATTGTAATGGGCAAAACAGACTCAGCATAAGTAGATAGTAAGATTTATTGCTTATTACTAACAAGCTAGAGAAGTGAGAAACAAAGGAAAGAAACCAAAAGCACCTTCCCCCCCATCCACCCTCTTCCACCTCCTCCCCCCGAGCGGCGCAGGGGAACGGGGGAATGGGGGTTATGGTCAGTCTACAGCACTTCTTCTCTGCCGCTCCTTCTCGGTCACTCTCGTCCCCTGTGCTGTGGGGTCCCACCCACGGGATGCAGTCCTTGATGAACTGATCCGGCGTGGGCTTCCCACAGGCAGCAGCTCTGCCAGAACTTCTCCAGATATGGGTCCATACCACGGGGTCCATCCCTCAGGAGCAAACTGCTCCAACCTGGTTCCCCCACGGGCAGCAGCTCCTGCCAGATCACCTGCTCCTGTGTGGTCTCCTCTCCACGGGCTACAGGTCTGGCCCGGAATCTGCTCCGGCAGGGGTCTTCCACAGGCGGCAGCCTCCGTCGGTGCAGGGCCACCTGTTCCACCATGGTCTCCTCCACGGGCTGCAGCGTGGAACCCTGCTCCACCGTGGTACTCCATGGGCTGCAGGGGGACATCCTGCTTCACCATGGTCCTCACCACAGGCTGCAGTGACTTCTGCTCCAGCGCCTGGAGCACCTCTCCCCCTCCTTCTGCACTGACCTTGGTGCCTGCAAGGCCGTTCCTCACTCCTCTCACTCTCCCAGCTGCTGTGTGGCACAGCGTTTTTTTCCCTGTCTTAAATATGCTCTCACAGAGGCGCAAAACAACATCACTTATTGGCTTGGCTCAGGTCAACAGTGGGGCCCTTACCAACATGGGCAGCTTCTAGATCCTTCTCACAGAAACCACCCCTAGGGCCCCCTGCTACCAAAACCTTGCCACATAAACCCACTACAAAAGGTCATTAACTAAATGAGCCTGTAGTATCTGTAGGCAGTTGTGTGATCCCATCCTTTCCAACCCATTGTTGAAGGAGTTGGGATGGCAGAAATTGCTAGATGAAAACCATAATTTAAATGGGGTTTTAATTTGTTTTGTTTCATTTTAGGTAAGGAGACAAACATCATCTCTAGTACAGCAGGGAAGGAGAGTAGGAGTCTGTTTACTGTGAGTATGCTGTCCCTCAAAATCAGGGGTAAAATGGCTGTAGGCTTCCTCTTTTCTAGGGGAGAAAGAGTATGTTTTTCAGCTTCCTCGTATTTGGGTATTCAAGGAGAACATATGAAATGCTGGGAAAAAATAAATAAATTAATTGCTCCCTTAAGCAGTCCTTCAGGCTATGTTTCACCTGAAGCCCCTGCCTTGAACTCGTTAAGAGGCTGCAATGTCCAGTCAGATTCTAAGCCATGGCAAGGGACCATGCAAAATGATCCATGCTAGCATACAGTAGCAGTGATTGTGCAACTGCTAGAAATGATGAGTAATGGTGTAACTTGTATATTCTTCCCTTCTTTACTGCTTGTAAATTGTAAGCTGTGAATATCAGTAAGCTCATACATGTTCATAGGTACTACAGGAACATTCCTGTGTTGAAGGTTGCATTTAGTTATTCATGATTTATTCATCTGTATTAAAATGGAAGGAAACTTCAGCACATGTTAATGTCAGAAGACTTTTATTTTATATAAAACTATTTGGAACTGTTTCTATCTAGTCCTTCTTGAATCTGTGACCTGATTTGTTTGTATACAACTCATTTCTATTTAGTTTGGACACAGTGCAAGAGTGAGACTTCTAAAAGGCTGCATATAATCATGACATCATCCAAGATTTCACCTTGGGTTAGCTGCAGCATTGCTGTATCCTCTCTGGAGCCAGGACAGTTGATATAATTCACTATATGACTGAGTGTCTACTATATCATGCTGCAAGAGTTGTCCCATGGTAGCTTTAGTGAGGAGGATCTGAATGTTCCATTTTATTTCCTGATCTGGCAGGAATAGCAATGCAGACCTTATCTAGTCCAAACAATGACACATGCTTTTCTAGGGAACATTGAATCCAATTTTATTTGTGCTCTATTATGAAGATAGAACGTACAAAAGTAAAGCAATCAGTTCTTGTACTAGCACTGACAATGTGTCAAAGGTAGTGCTAAACAAAAATAAAGCAGCAGATTTTTTATAAATGCTGTCATGCATGACTTAGTCTGCATGAGGTATGCTATGGCAATTAACCTCCATGATGGATGGATTTTTTTTTTTCCTAAGTCTGCTATGATTTGTGTTTACACAAGGTAAACATGTAATGTCAACTCTAACAAGTATATATACCTTTTCTTAATGCATACTTTTATACTCTTATGTGATCTATAACATGTTTATCATATGACACTGTTACCAATATTCTGCACAGAGGCTATAGTGTGTCCACTTCTAAAGTGATTGCATACCATATAAACATTTAACTTGAGAAGCTGGTCCCTACTCCCCTGTATTCACCAGTATGGAAAAAGAAAAGTAGATAGGTTAATTGGGTTCAAATACCTAAGGGCAGATGAATTTATGTCAACTGTAAAAGACTGAGAAGATGCTTCAGAAGCTAGTATGTTCATAGTATTTCCTAGCTATTCTTGCTTTGGCAGCAACAATGGATTGGCCATGTAGGAGGTGTGTGTTGGTTCTCAGTGAGAGTTTGTTATTCTGAAGAGGTACTCACATGCTTGTTACATTAGCATAGTTGAGCCTCGCTATAACTGAGAATGAGCCAGAATTGCTGTTGTTGTTGTTATAAACAAATCTATAGCAGAAAATGATTGTTCTATTAATGGTCTTCAGAAATTAAACATTGTAATAGAAATTGGTATTGTTAAAAGAGATGTGAAATCTCAGATATTAGCCAGAATTTTGAAAAATTGAAGTAAAAGAAGTCCCTCAAAAGAGTGTCCAGCTGGAAACAGTATGAAGGATTTTACTGCAAAAAAAGATTCTCAGTTTTAGAAAAGCAGGAGTTTATTGCTTTTCTTCATTGCAATCTTGCAACAAGACACTCAAAATAAGGAAATAATATATATATATATATTTATTTCTCTCACTGATTAATTCGGATATTTGAGAGTATAAATATTCCATCTCTATAACAAAGACAGTAAATGTAGTAATTCATAGCATAGAAGCAGTGACTGCAGAATATTGTCTGAATTGTGGTTTCTGATAATTATGTGCTGTGGTTCTACACTACTCTATCAAATGCACAGGTAAACATTTATGTGGAATTGAGGGAATCCTCTCAGATCCAGTAAGAGGTTCTTAAAACTATCAGTCTTTGTATTTATTTATTTATTTCGTTGGTTGTTCGGTTGGTTTGTTAGTTGGTTTGGGGAGGAATCATATTTCTGAACAAGAATATATTTGACACTTATACTAAGAGACAAATAAAACTGTATTTCTGATGTCTGCCCTTAGCATATGCACATCATGAGAGGGTTGGCTCTGTAACTGTGGAAATTAATTCTGAACCAATTATCAAAATTAGTTCTGAACAAACAAGCAGCTAATCTTGATAAATATGAGAAGTAAACTGACTTCAGGGTGATAGTGCTGAATTGTTTGCAGATCAGGGTTATGACAATACATGATACTGGAATGTAAAACACCACATTGTATATCAAATTATTGTCTAGGGGAATGAAAATGGAAAACAAAGTTGCACACCCTACAGGAAGCTAGAGTTTCACACATAAAAAACAGATGCCCAGAAACAAAATCTCTATCACAAACTAAGTGCTTGCTTGTTTCTATTCTATGTTAACTGAAAGCAATAGCTGCTGGCAAAAACAAAACAAAACAACAACAACAACAACAACAAAACTCCTTCTGTCTTTACCCCCAAATCAGATGCATATTTCCTGAAATAAGCATTTGTTTATTATAATGACATGTGATGGCATCAAAGTATAATTCAAATCTCATTGTTTCCAATATAACCTCTTATTTACAGGGGATTTTGAAAGCTGTTGCAAAAATTTAACACAGTTGAAACTTGTGGAAAAGTTACTGGTCCAAAAAAAGCACTTTTCCTTAAAGAAACACCTTTCAAAGGTCTTAAAATTGTAGTTGCTGTTTTAAATATCACGCCTTAGTACATCAGGCCTTTGCTCACAATGTTTTATGCCCAGGATAATTCTGATGCCTCTTCTCTACACCTCAATTTCTTTGAACACCGGTCTTAAATCCTGAGGTTCCCATTCAAGAAAGGTAGTGTAAAACATGTGCAGCCTAATCTCCTACTGTGTGTTTGAATATGACATAGTTTTCATGCTTGCAGTCTACGTGGATAAATTTCACCTGAAGCACATAAAGGTTTTAAAGGTGCTAATATACATTGTGAGCATGTGGCAATGAGAGAATTTTCCACAAAAGTGTCAAGTGGCTTCTGTACTTCATGTGACCATATGAGCCCCATAATCCCACTGCGGGGGAGCTTGTCCAGCAGGCACACACAGCCTTATTGCAATTTCCCCTATTAAACTACTGCCTTCTGTAATTGCTTGCCCATAGCTTGTGTTTTTGTTAATGACATAAGTGAAGAAAACTTGCAATGCAGAACAAACAAACAAACAAAAAATAGTGAATTCTGCTGTGAAAACTAAACCAGGGGGGTGTAACAAAAGCCACACACACATACACAGATGAGAGAAGGAGAAACTGCAGAATGAAATCATCTGATATGCAAACTGAGATTCCTCTTTAAAAACTGTATCCCATCAGTCATTTACAAAGACATTCTCACCCTTTCCTCCTACACCACCAATGTTTGTATAGACTTTACTATTTTATTGCGTGAAAGGATACCTGTGGTTCGCATCATGCAGCCCTAGACTGCTTCTTTTGTGTTGGGTGTAATCTGTGCAAAGACAAAGTGACAACCACAGTTCTAATACACTTAGGAGTTTGGGGAGTTTGTCCCTTGCACCATTTTCATTTTCTTGGTTTCCCCAGCCTTGGCTAGGAGGTGATGGGTGATGATAGTAAGTACAAATGCCTAAATCTGGCAGGTGTATCTGAGCAGCTGATTCCACCATATTAACTGAGGATGACATGTTCCTTTCATTTTGACATAGGGAAGGGCAGTGCTTGCATGCTTGTCTAAGTGTCAAAACAGACCTTTGTATGACAAAGTGAACTGACTTTATAATTGACATTAAAGATAGTGCTGGCAGCTTCCATCAGGAGCTGGTGGGGAAGACATGCTGCTGTCAGGAGAACCTGGCTTCCCTGCCTCTCTTTGGAGCTTCAGCAGCAGAGTCCCATGAACTCTGCAAACCAAAGGCCAGAGTGGGAAGGAAAGAGGTGTTGCTCTGTGCCGGACTTGGATGCCGCTATGGAAATTAAATCTGGAAGTTGTATTATTTCCCTCTGTGTCCCATTAATGATTGTTACTAGGCAGCTGCAATGGGACGCAGCCAGTGTGGAGGCAGTTCCCACAGAAACCCCACATGACTTTTAAACTGGGCCATATGTAATCTGTTAGCACTAGAAGTGGGAAAAAGGGTCCTAACTGAAGGCAGCCATGCTGAACTCCAGCTGGAGCTGTGTTTTTGCTCAGAGCTGATGGAGACTTTAATGGCAATAGTGACAGATGCTTTATTTAAACTGGGGTAATCAGGAACTACTGGAGCACATGGACAGGCATACCACAGTACTTCAGATGGGTGGTATAAAATATAACAAGGACTTTAAAATCCTGTACTTTATCTTAGTGTCTGTAAGTTGTCATTCTTGTACACTTCTAAATCTCTATACTTTGAGATCTCTTTAAACAAGGGTTCTAAACATGGAAAATGTTACATTAGTACTCATACTAATCTATCCTTCAACTCAGAGTACTTTCAAAGAACGTTTTAAATAAAATACATTCTTGTCCATTAATGTTCTTTATACTTTAAGTGGTTATTAAAATGTGCTATTTACCATCCCTTCTCTCTCCCACATCATTGCTTAGTAGTGATTATTTCAAGATATTTTATTGTTATTACCCTTTAAACAAATGTATCAAACAATCGAAATACAGTCTTTTCTTTGCCAAAAGCTACCCACTTGTTATTTTCCTACAGATTCTCAGACAGATGTTAACACTCTATATTCTTCTGCAGAAACATGTATTCATGCCACCATTTACATCCCTTTTGGCTCTGGGACTTGTTTTCTTTCACTGTATCCTGCAGGGAACCTCATCATGAATTCCTCTGTGAAACAGCTCTACAAAAAAAACATCTCTCTGCCTGCAAGCCAAAGAAAGCAGTTTGCCCACTGGATTCCCAGCTATATGCAGAGTTACTACATTTTTGTTTGGCTATTCTAACTATTTGAGCTAATTTTGCACTTAGAACATGATGAAACAGCTGCCACCTGCTAGGAAACTGGAGGAGATCGGTGGTATACCTAACAGTATCTCTAGCCTCAAAATTTTAGTTGGAGTCTAAAAGCAGTGTGAATCTGTATTTACATGTCTGGGGGAATAGGTGAAAATTTAGAAGAATTTTCTCTTCAGTGTTGCTTATTAGGCTGTTTATATGTCCTTTTTTTAACTGTGGAGCCCATTTCACAGTACCTCTTTTGCTTCATTCATTCTTTGTAAAACATTAGGGCATCTTGAAGGGCTTTATGAAATCCACACTAGAAGTATGGGTTCCAAAAAGTAAAGCAGCTCTCATTTAGATGGCCTACATCTTAGTTCCTGACACACCACTGTTTTTTCCTGCATTATTTGCTTTAGGTATGGCCAGGACAAAGATGCTGCTTGTGATTTTGAAGCTTACTCTCATGTTTATTTCATTTCTGTGTCATCCTAATTCTCTGTTTGGATGTAAAATGGTAAGAGAAATCAAATAAACTGTCTATGATTAGGAAAACTCTGCTAAAAAGTTTGACTTCAGTAATGAGAACACTGTGAAACTTATATTCCATTTTTGTTTTGATTAATTCTTTTGACACTTTTGTCTTCTGATATTCTGCATTGGGTACTCCATAGAAACAGTTGTGATAACTGGACACTGCTTCTGGTGTATCACTATACTCTGTCCCTAAGTAAACAATAAGAAGAATTTCCAGCTCTTAAAAGACCAAAACAAAACAAAACAAAAACAGACAATAAAAAACAACCAATCAAAATCAGAAAGCTCGTTGTGAAATACATTTTTAATGATTGAGTTAATATAACAAAGGGGAAGTTAGGTATACAACTGTTTAAGTATTGATTTTACAAAGAAAATAAAATACTGGGAAAAAAATAGAGAGATGTATAGTAGCATTTCAGTTATGGTTCATTTTTTACAAGTCTGACATTGATTTGTTACATGTACATTTATATTTGAACTTCCTCCCCCTCTCCCATCCATTTTCTCCAGTCTAGCTTCCACCCAAAAGAGAAAGATGGGTCATTTTTCCCATTACTTTAACTAGATCCTCTTTTGGTGTAATGTAGAGAAGCATCTTCCATATGTAAGAAGTGCATTTCACCTGAAAGAGATTTCAGTAGCATATTAGCATTAATGTGATGGCAATGAGCTGTGAGATGGAATAAAGTCGATGCTGTATGTATCATTATATACTGAGGGGAGTATCCTAGCACCACAGTGTTAAAAAGCGTAGTCTTCAGGGACTGTAATAGATCCAGGCATTCATTAATAACATAACATCAGGGGCTTGTAATCAATATCAAAGCCAAAGTAAATTTAAAAATGTGTGATTCCAGATGTCATGGGTAGGATTTTAAACAAGTTTTGCTCCAATTGTCAGTGATGACTTCCACTGTATTCTTGGTTCAATAACTGCATATACAATATTTTTGGAATATATTCATCCACTTTTACCTTGCTTCAGCTGGAAAAAGTGGCTTCATGTTAAGTGTGAGGACATGCCTTTGCCAGCCATAGATTTATTATTTTTTTAAAAAGAAAAATTAAAACGATGTTTACAATCAAAGCAATACTGTGATGCACAAGAGAGACTTCTTCACATAAATCCTTGTATACATAATTCACCTACTTGCATGTATATACAAAGTCCTATTTTAAAGGTAAAGGTAGTAAAATAATAGGTTATGTCTCTGAATAGCAATGGAATCAGCTGTTCTCACTCCTGAACCAGAAAAGATGTCTACTACCACATATGGGGATTTCCAGGAGAACAGAAGGTACAAAAGTTAAAAGTGGCAGAGATAAAAAGAAAATGACATAATAAACAACAGGCATATCTAGGTAAATGTAAAAATATGGCTACATGAATAATAAATAATTTTAAAGAAAAATATGGGATTACAGTGGCCCAATCCTTAGCTGCCTGCCATTATTTAGTGTTCTATGAATTTATCATGTCATCAGCACTGCTGATATTACAAGAATAAGGAGGAATGGAAACAAGGATCATTTTTCTGGTTAAAATGTTATTTTAAATATTTTGTTTTACCTATTTAAAATCCTTATGACCAGAATATTCATAGAACAAGCACATGAGATTAGGCCAAAAGATGATATGGCACCATCTTAGGGTGACAAGGCTAATGGGAGCTTTTTTTCCGTTTCCAAGGAGTACTGTGGATTCAGGAGCACGTCTGAAATGCTTACATACCAACACGTGCAGTATGAACAACAAATGGGATGAACTGGAAGCTTTGGTCCTTTCACAGATTTGCAATATCAATAGTTTTAGTAAGACTTGGTGGGATGAGTCCCACAACTGGAGTGCAGCTGTTCAGGAGGGACATTAAGGGCAGGCAAGGTGGAGGTGTTGCGCTATACATAAGGAAGAGATTAGACTGTGCAGCTATTGCCGTTATGGATGATGTGGTAGAGAGCCTCTGGTTGAGGATTAAGGGGACAGATAGCAAAGTGGGTGCTATTGACCACCCACCCAGAATGATGGCATGGATAAGCTGTTCTACTGGCATCTGGGGGAAATCTCAGGAATGGTTGCCCTTATCTTTATGGGAGACATCAGCTTCCCAGACATAAACTGAAAAAGTATTTCTGCAATACGTGCAACTGTGAAATCCCTAAAGCGTAATAACTTCCTGTCACAAGTACCGAGTGAGCAAACTAGGAAAGGAACCCTCCTGGATCTGCTTGAGAATTGGGAAGGCCTTGTGGGAGAGGTGATGGTAGGTGTCTTTCTTGGCCACAGTGAACATTGAGTTTGAAATTGTTGGTGTAAGGAGAAAAAGTTCAGCAGAGTAAACCATGTGTTTAAGAAAGCAGACTTAAGCTTCTCAGGGAGCTAGTTAGCAGCATCTCTGGAAATCTGCTCTAAAGGGCTTAGGGACCCATGAGTGCTGGTCACTTTTCAAGAACCATCTTTTAAAAGCCCAGGACCAGGCAGTCTCACTGTACTGCAAGTCATGCAAGTGGAGCAGAAGAACAGCCTGGCTGAACAGGGAACTCTGCCTTGAACTAGGGCAGAAGAAAAAAATGTATGACCTCTGAAAGCAAGGTCTGGTTTTATGGGGAGAGTACAGAGCTGCAGTTCACATTTGCAGCAAGAAAATGAGAAAATCCAAAACCAAGCGTGAATTGAAACTGGCCAGTATGGTGTTGTCAGGCAAGAATGTGTTTTTGATGTTGTTGTTTTTTGTTGTTTGTTTGCTTGTTTTGTTTTGTTTTTGTTTTTGTTTTTGTGTTTTGTTTTGTTTTCTAATATGTCAACAGCAAGAGGAAGTCAAAGGAAAACATTGGACTGATACTTGGAGTGGATAACAAGTAAGGCTGAGGAAAAGGCAGAGCATTTATTGCCTTTTTTTTTTTGCCACAGTATTTAACAGTAATGACAGGTCTTGTGCTGCCCAGTCCTCAGAGTTGGAGGACCATGACGGGGAGCAGTGACTTTCCATTTGTGGTCATCAAAATTGTAAGGGAACAGTTGTATCAGCTCAATGTTTCTAAGTCTATGGAGCCTCATGGGATTCACCTCATAGTACTGGCAGAGCTAGCGGATGTTATAGCTGCATTTCATTGTTTAGATTCAGAGTGGAAGCCAAAGTGTTGAAATATGTGAATGGCTGTCAGTTAGAGAGAAAAAGGCTCATTTCCAGTACATCTTGGTACCTGGTCTAAACCCAATACCCACAGAGTTCCTCTGTGCCTGGGGTGAGGATTTATGTCAGACTAGACATCTCTCCTTGGTCACTGTTCCACAAAGTGAGCAGGTCATTGTCATAGATCACTGGTTAGCAACATTGCAAACAGTAGCAGATGCAAAGTGACATCATAACTTTGGTGTTATCACTAGGGAAACTAATTTAACTTATGGGTTGGCAAAAAAAGCTTGGGCTTTACTCATTTTCATTGTGATGCTTCATTTACTGCATACCATAGTGGCAGGCAAAACAACGGGTACAGCAAAAAAATCTTCCATTCTTGAAACCCCCTTTGTGAAAAGACTCAGGGGACCAAAGGGGACATGTCCTTTGGATAGGGTATGTGCCTGCACTTTATTTTCTCCAGGATCTCCAGCTGAACAAATAGTGTGACAGTTTCTGCTGTGATGAGCTTTGCAATGCTGTAATTTGTACTGGGGATGAGGCTCCACAAAACACACCAATATGTTCAAGTGCACATCAAGAAGCATGAGCACAGTGAGTTTAGGTGCAAAGCCAAAGCTAGTCTGATTGCAGTTAAGGTATCTTTTTCAATTCAACGTCTAACCTGTGTGGTACAGCTAATAAGGGTAAAACAGAACAAGCAGCATGGACTATTTCATGTTTAGTTAAATAATTCTGATGAATTTGAAGCATTACATTGCTTATTATAAACAGATAAAACAATAAAACTGGAGGTTATATGTGCACTGGAACATTTTTTCTCTCAAATTTGTCTCGTGGCTGTGATTTCTGACTATGTGACTGGTCACTTAATCTTAGGGTTTTAAATACTCTGTGAAATTTGAAGGGTATTCCTGTACTGTTTTTCCAGGATTAAATGTCACCTCACTTTGCAGCAATTCTTGCCACCAAGCCTTTTGTAGGTAGAATAAGCAGTCAGATGTTCTCACATACCTTACAGATTCTGTGATTCCGTGAACTCAAAAGACCATAGTTAGCTTGAGCTTTCTGTGAAACTTGGCTGTAGTTTTGTCAGACGATGTGAAGTTGTTAGGGCCAGTAAGGATAGTTGTTCGGGCCAGACAAAAATAGAGAGACAACATACACGCATAGACTTCTTTTCTAAGAAAGTTAGGCTAAACTTGCATTGAGCTAGTTCTCAGAATTATTTTAAGAACCTGATCCAAGCTACACTGAAGTATGTGACACTTGCATTGAACAGCAGATTAAAGAAAGGATCGTCACAAGTTACCGGTACTTCAGGTAATCTTCAGTCTTAACTGAAACCAATTCAAATTATTTAACTTGAATAACTGGTATAATAATACCTCAACTCATTACAAATCTGCCCAAAATGTAAAGGTGCAACCTGTCTCTCTGGTATAGTGTTAAGGCCATATTTTAATTCAATTTTTTCTTGTTTTCCCCAAGTTTTATTTTCATATCTGGCTCTCCAAATCTTCTAGGAAAGTGAAAATTAACATTAGACTGTGGCCTGTAATATTAAAATAGAATAAAATAGTTCAGTTGGAACAGATCTTCAGAGATTTAGTCCAACTGCCTGACCATGTCAGAACTAACCAAAAGTTAAAGCATGTTATTGAATGCATTGTCCAAATACCTCTTGAACGCTGACAAGCGTGGGGCATCACCCACCTCTCTAGAAAGCCTATTCCAGTGTTTGACCACCCTCACGGTAAAGTAATTTTTCCTAATGTTAAGTAATTCATTTATAACCCAGCTGTACTTCAAATCTACTTGTGAGTCATCCGTTACTTAGTAAATGATTCCATTCCCTAGTACTGGCAGTCTTCAACGGTGCTTTCTAATAATGAGAGCCTAGAAAAGAAAGAGTCAAGAGAGAAGTTTTAAGTATTTCTATGTTCTGTTTCTTCAAAATAAGTAAATCAATAAAAAACTAGATCCTCTTTCATTTTCAATGTCAATAGATAAAACTGAATGCATTTTTTTTCTCAGAAGATCATGCAAGAGAGTCCTTGAACTTTCAGAGAGATATTTTACCACGAGAAAGGCCTGAGGGTGTAAACATCTTTGTAGGGTTAAGTCTGAATTTTCAATGAAGAAGTTAAAATCTACAGAAAAGTTACTGCAAAGAGGGAGTAAAGACAGCAGAATGCTTCTTACACATGTCAAGACAATCTGGCATCAGAGTTAATCATATGGCCATCTGTTTCTTTGGAATGAATGTACATGTTTAATTACATAACTTGGAGCTGGACACATTTGTAAATACTGCTGCAATATTTACTAACTTCAGGAAAACAGAGATCTTGGGCACACAGCTTACTTTTGAGAAAAGATGCAAATTTTAATATAAAACTTCCCATTGGATTCCTTCCTCATCAGTTTTGTACTGTAAATTCATCAGAAGCACTGTGAAATTTAATTAACTGAAACAGATTCAGAACTGGTAAGTAAAAGAATCTCAAATAGATAAATAAATAAATAGATAAATAGATAAATAAATAAATCATGTCTTTAAAATATGGAAGCTTTTACTGAATTTTCTTAATTAGTGGAAAAATAATTTGACCTGCTTTATTGCTTGTGGAGGAATCATCCTCCACAAGCTAGGGATCATCTCAAGTGTGTGGGTGGTTCCCCTCAGAGTTGACACTTGCAGCCAGAAAGAAGCATTCTCCAGATGTAAATGGGAGGTAGAGGAAGGAGGGCTATTCATAGGACATGAACATTACCAGAATAAGACCTCTTGTCCTTACCGAATCAGGTTTCATGTAAAGAGGGCCAGCTGCTCCTTCAACTGTGTTTGCTTTCAGTATTGTAGAAACCAGAGAAAGAACACTATGAATGCTAAAACCCCGTGTTGATCTACCTGTTTGTATCTGAAGTAGAACAGTGAAAATCGGATCTATTTGACATTATTCATTGGATTTGTTTGTTTGTTTGTTTTTAAGTCTTTCATTTTAGTATTTCTTATGTCCTGCCTCAGGTCTGAATTTTTAATGTTTCATTGTTTTGGCTTCAAACACTCAAAGAAAATATTTTTATTTTGGAGAGGAATTGAAAATACCTATTTCCTTGGACTTTAGCAGAGTCTGGGAAGTCATTGCCACTGCTGTTTGATTCTACTAATACTTATTTATTTGGAAAAATAATCATTGTTCAAATTTAAATCAACAGTGTTGATTTATATAAATCTATAGATCTATTTATATAGATTTATATAGATTTATATAGATCTTATAGATTTATATAAATCTTACACACTGACTTTTCTCAGTGTGTAAGAATAAAAGAGAGAATCAAAAATGTGTTGAAGCAGCACTGATTGTGTATATGTTACCATGCAGTTTATCTGACTAGTATCTGTGAAGGCATTCAGAAGTATCCCTTCTGTGTGATGCCTTTTTGCACTTACAAGTTTGCTCTATACTACATGCCCCCTCAGTAGATCTGGAGTATGGAGAGTGTGAAGCAGCTGAAACACTACCATGAACATTTAGAAAGGTGTTTGTGCTTTCCTCCTTTTCTTGCTTTCATAAGGCCCACAGGGCTTACAACTATGCTGATAGGAAGGACTCACTAGGCGTCCTTCCCTAGCTCAGCTTGATAAAACCCTTTTGAAAATCACCAAACTATTCAAATGGATGTTGGAGCCCCTCACAAGAATCTATGTATGCTCAGTGGTCTCTAAAGAAAGAGCGTGGCTGCTAAGTAAGAAACAACGCTGTGGGATTGCTGCTGGCACTGTCATCAAGGTGTATGCATCCAGCTATATTCCAAATTCAAGATAAAACTAGCAGGTTTAGAATTGAGTTAGGTGCCTGGACTTCACATCTGAAAGTTTTAGAGAGCTTCCAGACATTGGTAGGAGAGATGCCTGCAGAGAAATCAGATTTTTTTAGGTATTTTATAATTAATCATACAGAAGAGTAAAAGAAACAGTCTAAATGTCTAAATTACTACCAAATATGCAAAACGTTCACATTCGATTGAATGGAAAAACATTTGAAATTTGCAACTTTCAAACACAGTGCTTTTGCGGAACAAGTAATAATTTCTGAGTAATAATATAAAATAAATAATAATTTCTGTGTAATTTAGATCCACATTAATGGATCTTTTATTGTTTTATTATTAATTGTTTTTATGGTTTTTATATTATTGCTTTTATATTGTTTTTTTTTGTTTTATTATTAATATGTTTTATTATTAATAAACTTTCAGATATGTTTTTAAACTGTTGATTATTGAGAAAGGATCGATAAGAACTTTACACCATACATTCTTTTCAGATAGCCCCCATGGCTTTTCTGTCTTATGTAGGAGAGTCATTTTGGACCCTTGACAGCATTTTTCCTTCTGAACCTCCTAGGCAGGAAGAAGATGCAACTTATACCAGCCTTTATATGTTTCAGGGGAATATTGGATCACAACTACTTTTATCTATGTTGTGTACAACTTGAGTAAAAAATACCTGGCAGATGAGTATGTTAAAGCACATTCGCACCTCTATATAAATATGTCAACACATAAATAAACACAAGAGTCCTTCACAACAAATGTATACAAATAATATAGGCCCCATTCAAAGGAGAGAAATCTAGTGTTGCTTCTAGTAATATTCATCACACGTGACCCCTCTGGATATTAGTGTTGCTACTCTCACAAGCAGAAGCTCATGCCATGGACTTGCAATTTGTCTTTCTAGGTTGCAAAAAATAAAAATAAAAATAAAAAATCAGTGGAGAGGACAAGTATTGTTTAAATGTTGGTTTCTTTTTGTGCTCATGTGACAATCCTGCCATGAAATGATTAGAGAAGACCAATCTGAGACATTTAAAGCATTACTGAATGCTACCAATTCCATGACAGGTTGGTAGAGTTAAGGAGAAAATATTGAGGAATGGCATTTACTTAGAAATACAAAAACAGAGAGATAAGCCCTTCACCAACTTCTCACCTTCCTTGCATGCGAGTGCTTTAGTCACCAAGCTGTGTTTTATCTTGGCACTTAAAGTGATGGGGTTTTGGTTGGTTGGTTTGTTTTGTTTTGTTTCATAAGATTTTGAAAGTTGCTTCTAATATAGGGAAAACTTTTTTTTTTTTTAAAAAAAAAAAAAAACTTTTGTAAGTTAAAAAAAAAGAAGATATTTTTCTTCCTAGTAGCTAGCATGGTGCTGTGTTTTGGATTTAGGGTGAAGGTAAAATAATGTTGATAGCACACCAATGTTTTGTTTTGTCGCTGAGCACTGCTTACAGTAAGTCAAGGATTTTCAGCTTCTTATGCTGCCCTGTCAGTGACTGGGAAGCGCACAAGAACATGAGAGGGGACACAACCAGAACAGATGACTCAACTGATTAAAGGGATATGCCTTACCATATGGACTGTGCTGAGCAATAAAAGCTGGGGCAGTTGCCCAGGGTGGGTTGCCCTGGGCAAGGGCATGAATCAGCTGGTGATGAGCAATTGTATTGTGCATCTCTTGTTCTTTTGTTTGTTTTTCCTTTCTTATTAAACTGTCTTTATCTCAACCCAAAAAGTTCTCACACTTTTACCCTTTTCAGTTATTTCGCCTCTCACATTGGGTGGTGAACAAATTGCTGTGTTGCTGTCTGCCAGGTTAAATCACACCTTTCTATGGATTCTTTTCTTTTGCATCCTATTAGTAAACTGCCTTTGTGTTCAAAAAACTTGAAAGATCTTTTTTTTCACCTTTGTATTTTAGCAATCTGTTAGAATCACTTCAGTGTGCATATATATTGGGAACAAATATTTAGCAGTCAAGGAAATCCCAATATCTGCTTTGGAATCTCATTTTCAAAGGCCCAAAAATATTGTTATACTTCTGAGAAAACACCATTTCTAGAAACCTAAGTTACTAAGTTATTCCATCTTGAAATACAGTTTACAGTCAGGACAAAACTCTTCTCTATGAAGCAAGACTGGAGATCCCACTGCCTGTGGCAGAATTATGTCAGTTCTATGGTAGCTGTTCCAAAACACCAGCTACAAGCAACTTCAAAAGTCATATATCACATCTGAGAGTGGAGTTGATGTAGTTCCAAATAAGTGCAAGTATGAGTACAAACTAGTTAAATATTTAGGTAATTTATTAGAATTTTGTCTTGCCTGTTCCATCCTTCTCTGCCTTGATTGATGTCCAGATTACAATCATCAGCCTTAAATACTACATAAATTAATTTCATAGGCTTCCACTCTTTTGTCCACCTCTACCTTGGACAAATATCCAAATATTGTGCAGTCAGGTGAACAAGTATGTGAAAAGTGAGGTCCAGGCTACTTAACATTAAAGAATCCACAACCCTTTTGTAAAATGAAACACTGTTGTTCTGATTGGTTTGGATAATTGTCTTCTGCATTTTTTTTCCCTGCAGTTTCTATATATATATATTATATTATTTTATTTAGTTTTCTTTTTCAAAACTATTGCCTTTTCCTTTATATGATTAGGCAACTAGGTTCCTGAAAGTAGATGCAGATTCCAAAAGGCATACAGTTGTAGATACTGACATATGTGTCAAATCTGGCCTTGTCTACATGTCTTTATCCATCAGAGTCTTAGAAATAATATAGCAAATAAGCTATCATATCACCCAGAAGAATTGCTCACCTGAGATCTGTGGTAAGACTCTGTACAATGTGAAACAATTTGCACAGATTGTCCTATGTCGTCTTGCTGTGTGACCATATGGCTTCAGTTTCTGATGTTGTTTGTCTGTATTCTTTCACCACAGCTAAAACTAAGATTAAAAAATGAGAACATAAAACAACTTTTATTCAAATAGAATTTATAATAATTTTACTATTTTTTTCTTCATGGAACATTTAGTAGGTGAAAATAATATATTGATGTACTTAAATTCAAGATGACCAAGGGATACTGTTTCCCAGCAAAATCCACCTACTCTTCCTGTCAAAAACAGCACATCAATTTAAAAAAAAAAAAAAACTGCTGCAATGACAAGAAAATCCAAACCAACTCACTTCCTTTTCTTGTACTAGTGATGGTGGCCACAAATTAAAAACCATACTTCCTTTTATCAGCAGCTGAGAAGAGTTAATTTAGGAAAGTTTTTAGGCACTCATGACTTCTGAAGTAACAGTTTCAGATTTTAGTACATTTTTTTTCATTTATGAGAAATATTGTCAACATTACTTACTGCACAATATATTTCAGCAATGGAGCTTTAGAAAGCTTGAAACTTCCCAGTACCTTGTTAAAGTAACATGTAATATTTTGTTTTGCTCATTCTCTTATTCTTCTGAAAAGATGTAACTCACACCACAATAGGGATCCAAAGAAAATAAATCTACATTACTCAGAGAAAAAAAAAAAAAAAAAAAAAGTAATTGCATCCAGGAAATAAGAATTCCTCCCCATTAGGGTCAGGATAAGTGTTTTGAACTATTTGTACATGAATTTGTTGTTAGTGATACTTGAATTTGTTGTTAGTTCATACTGTAACTAATTGACCACATCGACAGTGTAGGTTTAAATCTCTCTCTCTTTTCTCTCTGTCTTTTTTTTTTTTTTTTTTTGGTAGCTTCACTCACTTCCAGTGCTTGTGCTAATCAGCTTTCTGTAATACATAATACACTTCATAAAGCCTCAGGGTTTAGATATCTTTGTTGCCGCATTTGTTTCTGCCTGCAACCAGAAGAAAAGTTTCATTTTCTGCTTGTTGATTGATGTGGTGGACTTTGTGACATTCAGACACACATTGCTACATTGCTATTTTTCAGTCCTGATGAGTGAATTTGATTTCATTTAAACTAATGTAAACTTCACAAATCTTATAATTATTAATCTCATAAAATGTAATCACTTAAAATGTAAGGGTGGCCCTACTGAATTCAGTGGATAACCTGTGAGTGAAACCAGTCATTGAAGCAGCTGAAAGACAAGATTTAAATCCTTTCATTAACTGTAAACATCAAAAAAAAATTGTTCCAGCCTGAATGTGTTCCAGGGAAATCCCACAGCACTGTCTAGCTAACCAAATGTCTGGAAATACTGGGGTCAACAGCCTGCCTTCCTCCTGCTGTGTCAGAACTCTGTAGCAGGGAGAGGTGGGGTTCCCACAGCTCTGTGCCAGTGAGAATGGGTCCCCTGGGCACACCTGGATTGGTGTAGAGTCATAGGCCTTGGAAAACTCAGGGAACCATTCCAGGACTGGATATCCCATAAGTGCTCACGGTGACTCAAAGCTTCATGGACGTCGTTCCTTTCAATTACCTAATGACTGAACTTCAGACAGTAACTTTTATCAACATAATCCTGTTTCACTGAACAGTAAAGTCAGGTCTTGTGCTAGCAATCATATGAAGCAAAAGACCTTATAGTAGAAAAATACTTGCGACAGTCAAAGAAGAGAATATTAAACCCCTTCTTTCATAGTGTAATGAAAGGCAGGTACTGGTAATCATCTTCTATTATATGTATAAATATATATAAAAAAATATCTAGATTGAGACAATTGCATTGTGATGATATGCACACTAAAATTTGTTGTAGGTTTCATTATTGGGGTTCAAATACTGCAGCCTGATTTTGAGGAAGGATATGGAGTTTTAATTTGGACCATTACACTCTAGATGTGAAATTAGTTAACAGGAAAAGGTCTGTGTTTTAGTGTGGCAAGACTGATTTCAGTAGTTTATTAAGTTGTTTAAGCCCAGATTAAGCATTTAAGATTTGCAGTCACATTGTCTGCAAAAATGGTTAGAGGGCCTTTTTTATTCTGATTTGTATGGAATTATCACTGTAGGATAATGACTTACACCCAAGACCCCTAAGAACTACTACAATATAAATAATAACACTTACTGCGGAGCATCCAACATCTCATTATTTCTCAATAGCTAGATAACTTCTGATACAGTGGAAAATCTTTGTTTATATTGGGATACTCATGTTAATGAGTAGCAGCATTTACTGTTATAGCCTTTAAAGACTTTCCACTGTAAATAGAACCAAAATGCTTACAATTTTGCAATGAAGAGCATTGGCACATTATAAGTACCTTATTATTCATTATTCAGTTAACACATCATGAGACAGATTCCTATCTCTTAAAGTTCAAAGCATTGAGCCTGTATTTTTTTTTTCTTTTAATATAAGAAAAAAATAAGAAAGCACATTTTGTTTGTTTATTTCTTTGCTGCACTTGCATTTGCCTCAGGGCTGGTATGGAAATGAAAACTGGATAATTTTTCAAAATCCAGCAGCTAGTGGAAAGCACTTGAAGACTTTTGTTAAGTCTACTCTGGTGAGATGTGGCATTGCACAGAGAAAAATCTAAGAGACACAGATGTTAGTATAAAATAATTGTCACACTTGGTTTTGTTTTTAAACTTTTTTTGTAACAGAAAAAAAGTTCACCTCTTAAATGATTCTGTTTCATTTCTCATGAATAATATCTGGAGACAACGAAGGAAGCAAAAAAAAAAGAATAAAAATTGAATACTCAACTCAGATGGAAATTTAGAACTCAGGTCAGTGCCACAAATATTTCTGAGCAATACAGGGTACTTAATAGCTTTTGCATTGACTTGAAGAGACAGATCATGCATTTTTTTAAAAATGTGATAAAATATGTATCATTATGTGATATATATGCCAATGAAGTACCAAAGGTATCTATATTCTTTTCAGCTCTTGCCTATAATTTCCAGGCTAAAGGTATATTCTATACCCACATAAAATCCTCTTTCCATTCCTAATTTCATTTGCTTTGAAGACAAAGAGTATTCCAAAATAAACTCAGTCTTTCTGAAACTTGATGCATAGCAGACCAAGTGTCCTTGAAAAGGGAAGAAGTGACTTCACACAGCAGATGTAACATAGATTTATGTGCAGCTTTGTTAACAACGTAATTAATGACAGTAGCCTGACATTGCTTATATGTTAACACTAATGCTTATTAATGCTTATCCAGGGTATGACACTGAAGAATTTCCTAAATATAGCCAATTCTTTGTAGTCATTTTCCAAATTTTGTGAGACAAATATGTGCTTTGTCTTTTATTTACATTACAACAGCTCATGTTGTAATGTAAATCCTTTCACAGGTATACATACAAAGTCCCAAACTCAATTGAAGTCTTTGAATGTGCTTTACTATTATCTATATATCTATGTATCTATCTATCTAGAAAAAGAAAGAAAGAAAGAAAGAAAGAAAGAAAGAAAGAAAGAAAGAAAGAAAGAAAGAAAGAAAGGAAGAAAGGAAGAAAGGAAGAAAGGAAGAAAGGAAGAAAGGAAGAAAGGAAGAAAGGAAGAAAGGAAGAAAGGAAGAAAGGAAGAAAGGAAGAAAGGAAGAAAGGAAGAAAGGAAGAAAGGAAGAAAGGAAGAAAGAAAGGAAGGAAGGAAGGAAGGAGGGAAGAAAGGAAGGAAGAAAGAAAGGAAGAAAGAAAGGAAGAAAGAAAGGAAGAAAGAAAAAGAAAGAAAGAAAGAAAGAAAGAAAGAAAGAAAGAAAGAAAGAAAAAGAAAGAAAGAAAGAAAGAAAGAAAGAAAGAAAGAAAGAAAGAAAGAAAGAAAGAAAAGAAAAGAAAGAAAGAAAGAAAGAAAAAGAAAGGAAGAAAGGAAGAAAGGAAGAAAGGAAGAAAGGAAGAAAGGAAGAAAGAAAGAAAGAACTTGTGACTTGATTATTTATAGAATGTTTTTCAGTTAGCTGGAAGTTGCAAAAGAAACTTTCTTAAGACTGTGACTCACTGGGACTTGTTGAGTCACAGGTAGTAAACAGGATATTGCTGATCTTGTTTTGCTGATCTCTCATTTACACTTAAAGTGACATCTTAATAAGCACAATTTTTCTCCTTTCTAAGAAAAAACATTGACCCATGTCTAAAAACAGGAGGCAGCGTTCCCGGTGAGATCACTTTTTTAATTATTTTTATTTTTTTTCTGTGCTGATAATGATTTGAAAATTCCTGTGTTTCTAACACACACTGAATACAAGACAGCTTCTGTAGACAGGGCCTCTGGCTACTTTCACCAGCCGTAATCATTACTACTTAACATTTCTATGTGATCTTATTTCAAAGTTCTTGCACTGGCAACAGAAATGCTCCCTACAAAAGTTAATCAGATCTATTACGTTAAGAAGGCTTAACTGGCTACTACTGTGTAGGTAGTATAAACAGAGGAAAAGGGATTGTAATTTGACCTGGAGGTGAGATCTGTCAGTATTAACAAAATAGGTATTCACATTTTTTAATGCATTCTTAACTATATAGGTACAACTTTATAACTCCTTAGTTTCATTATTTTCTGTATATAGCTAGGATATGGAGAACTTGAGGCCAAATTCTAAATCTATTAAAAACAAAGGGGTACATGACAGAGTGATTGAAATCCAGATATTAATGTCATTTGTTCTCCTCTGTGTAGGTGCTATAAAGGTAATAGTATTTCTCACCTGTCCTAGAGCTTCTTGGTAAATTATGAGACTTAAAGTGATCATGTTATGCCTATTTTATCAAACATTTGTGCATATACTTTAAGAAGCAGAAAAGGAATGCTTGAGAAATGCTTTGTGTTTTTTTTTTTTCTTTCTTTTTTTTTTCATAAAAGGTAGTTTCAATATTTAACTCAATGGAAAATAATGAAAATTCTATGATAGAGGCTTCTAATATATTTTGCATTTTGAACTACAAAATCAGAAGATGCAGTGCACTGTTGTGTAACTTTATTTTAGAACTGTTTATTCCTCTTAGAACAGCACAATTCTATGATGACATAAACACAAGATATTGATTAGGACCATACTCTGGAAAAGGGAAGAACTTGTTCAGCAGTTTATTTTTCTATGATTTTGTTTTACACACAAGATGTTCCACAAAAGCAAACAAAACAAACAAAGAAGAGCTTAAAGATACAGAACTCACAACTCAGATTTTTATTCTTCATTAAATAAAGGTTCAACCTAAAAATGACTTGTTATAAAATTTCCTTCTTTCTTTCCAGTGTGTAGGTAGACTAGCAGATGTCACTGCATCTGTGGCCTGTACATAGTTAGCTGGTGTATAGAAATATTGTAATAGCAACATTTGACTACTCTGGCAGCTGAAGTCCTTATAACTCATACTAATGTTGATTTTTCCTCTCACAGTTTCTGAACTAATTTGCAAGGAACTGGGAAACTGTTGTGAGTTTGTGTTTCTGAGGTTTCCAGATATCATTTCCAATATCATTTAGCACTGTGTTCTTTTGAACCAAAAGCATATTTGTAAAGTTTGTATACACATTTGGAGATTATACCCAAGAGAAGGAAGACTTTAAAAATGTGTAAGTTTAGATTAATATTAACAAATTGTGTATCATATTTGCCTTTGGTAATTATTCTGTCAGCAGTAGAAGATATCTGTCAACATTGAAATCTTTTTTCTTGGAATTAACTTCTAACGTATTGTTGACCTATTCTCTAGTAACACTAATTCTAGTGAAAAAATGAAATTTTGAGATAACTTGACAAATTATGAAGACTGCTTTTGAAAATATCTTCAGGTTTGTTAGATTTTATAAGTCTTACAAAGAAAGGTTGAGGGAGCTGGGATTGTTCAGCTTGGAGAAGAGGAGGCTCAGGGTTGACCTTATCGCACTCCATAGATACCTTAAAGGAGGCTGTAGTGAGGTGGGGGTTGGTCTATTCTCCCACATGCATGGTGACAGGATGAGGGGGAATGGGCTAAAGTTGCGCTAGAGGTTGTTAGCAAAAAGTGTTGTTAGGCATTGGAATGGGCTGCCCAGGGAAGTAAGTGGTTGAGTCACCATCCCTGGAGGTCTTTAAAAGACGTTTAGTGTACTGCTTAGTTTAGGTGTAGTGCTTAGGTTTAGTGGAGGACTTCTTAGCATTAGGTCAGAAGTTGGACTAGGTGATCCTGGACATCACTTTCAACCTAGATGATTCTGTGATTCTGTGATTTTCCTAGTGCTATATACAGTCCAAAGCTTAATAAAACGTATTTTAAAGGTGTTACTACTTAAGTTCTTGTAACGTAATGCAAGAATTCAGCATGGCCTTTTCTTTTCCAATAGTTCAGGGTTGGTACAACTGAAGAACAGAAAACCTCTGTTCTTTAAAGCTCATACGCATTACTGTATTACATAAACCACTACAGAATATCCCCTTTTCCACTTCAGAATGCAGAATTTACTTGGCCTGTGCTTTGTCAAAAAGAGGGGTGTTGTGATCATCTCTGTATGCACTTGGGAAGCAGCAGTAGTTCATTGGCTAACAGCTATGGCCTCAAAAAAGGCTGGCCAAAATATTTTCACTGTGATATTTTTGAGCTCATTATATGTACACATGCCAAGAGTGCACAACATATTTCAGAACAATGGTCACTATAAGGTAAATAACTGTTATAATGTTATAATAATAATAGTGATAATATTAATATAATAATATAATAAGTCTCAAATCTGATTTTACTTATACAACCATAAATTCACTCTGTAATGAGATCATATTTAGATCCAAAATCCAGTAGACTGCAATAAGTCTAGCGGTTACAGTTGAAAATTGAGCCATGCAAACTACAGGCACATAAAGTACAGATCTCAGCTATCACCCAGATGCATATATTTGTATAGACGACAGACGTTTTAGTCTTTGATAGAAAAAGAAGCAAATAATTTATCTTTGATTTTGAGGTCACATGTAGGGTACAATTTCCTTATTCTTGAGTGGATCAGTGTACAAACAACAAAAATGTTAACAGACCAGGAAGAAAAACATTTGTGTTTTTTTCTGCCCTCAGACTATACTACTTTTAAACCCCAGGAAATTTAATAGGAGAGAAGTGGGTGGATTTGTTTGGTTTTCAATGATAAACTCTATAAATGGTTTCCAGAGGTTGGACACTATAAAATGTAAAACATCTTGCCCACTGCTTAAAACAAGCAAGAGAATTTACTAAATACAAAGATTACAAACTTTTACTAATTTTTTTAAGTGATAATTGGGCAATTGAAATATCCACAAGAGAGAGAAGTCTTAAATGACAACCCTTATGTTCAAACAGTAGTCTTCTTTCAATTGTTTTGTAACTTAAAGTCATTAAGTCTTGGGTCTGTCAGGAGTTTCTAAGCCTTTATCTTGAAACAGGATAAATTACAGCCCATTCAAAGTTTTAGCATGGTCTCACGTAGAATTATCTCCTTACAAAAATTTATTTTATTTTGTAGGTGTATTGTAAAATGTGGTTTCTAAATTTTTATCTGTAACTTAAAGTATATTTTATACATCTAAATATCTAAGCTATGCTTAAGTGTATAATATGTGACAGAAAAAATCACATGCAATTCAGAAATTCAGGTGTGTGAAGGAGATGCAAAGGCAGGCCCAAGTATGTCAAACTGTAGGATTCAGGTTATCATTCAATCTTAGGTGAAACAGGTTGAAAACATATACTGGAAAATTTTTATTTAGTGAAGAACTAAAGTAAGACTAGGATATATATGAAGGATACGTTTTTTTCCATTTTAAGAAGAGATGCTAGTGAGTGCCATTTTTAATGACAGTAATAATTTAAGAAATTTTCAGCACTGTTTAATGTGAGTTTAATAAAGTAAAAGAAGTATCAGCAAGTGTTCTGAAAATCACTGAATTGCAAGATTTGAAGGGATCTCATGGTGTCTTTTGGTCCATTGCCTTGCCTAAGTCTGGGTTTAAGAGGTATTTGGATTGTATTTAAAGATGCTATAAAATAGACTTTACATCCTCCCCAGTGAATCTGTTCCACTATTTCATAATAATTACTTTGGAAATACTCTCTTTTTGCTTTTCTTTTGTCCCTTATGTCTATGTTGAATATCTCACTAGTTTGTGTCTGGTATCCAAATCCCATTTCTTTGGACAGAGAGGACATCTTATTGTCTTTTACTATTTCAAAATCAGTTGTGATTAATTTCCTCCTCTTCCTTCCTCTCTTATACACCTTGTTCTTCTTACTCTCTGTATGTACTTTTTATTGTATTCTTAACCTTGTGCAAAAAATGTACAGATATTTCCATTCTGCTATCATCGGTAATGGTTAAAAAAACAAACAAACAAAACAAACACATAATTTATATTCTATTGTTTGTCTATAACTTCTTTACACAATGGCCTGTATATACTGACACATTTTTGGTATTCAGGAGGAAAGTATGGAAAACATGCCAATTAATATATCAATATTAAAAACACCTTCTTCTTCTGTGATGGATGTGATCATCAAATTTAAACAAAAGTGAATACATGCATAAAAATGTGTATGTCAGAGTGACCTACTCGTTCAGTATCAGAAGGACCAGATCTTCACATAATTTGCAAAGCGAGAAAAAGGAAGAGGTTTGTATTGCTCCTGCCATAATTCTGAGCAGTTGCTCCCTTTCAAAAGGTGAGTGGCAAGTGATCAGTCCATTGATCAAGCTACTCTTCTCACCCTTTTCATAGAATCATAGAATCACTCAGGTTGGAAAATACCTCTAAAATAATATAATCCAACCTTTAACCTAGTACTAGCATTCCACCACATGCTACTAAGTTCTACGTCTACACGTTTCTCAAAGACCTCCAGGTCCTTGGGCAGCCTGTTCCAATGCCACACCCTTTCAGTAAAGAAATTTCTCCTAATATCCAATATCCAACTACATTTAAAAGAGTTCCTAAACACTGAAATACTGACGCTTTTCCAAGGAGAGAGACGGAAGACTTAAAAACATTCTAGGTTATCAAAAAAAAAAAAAAAAAAAAAAGAGCTAAGCACTGAAGGCATAAAGCTGATTGAAAACGAGTACATGGGTCTTTCTTCGTAGTCGCTCAATTTACTTATAAACATTCTTCGGTCTGAAATACTTTTCTTCACCAAAGCAAAAAGAAAGCCTGATGTGGGCTGGATTCCACCACAGATTCTACCACTTTCATTTATTCTACACTTCGTTCAACTAGTGCAGTCCTTTCACTTTTTCATGTGCATAATCAGAGCCACAGCCACTTTCCTGTGCTCTCTGTAGATTTCATTTATACTTAATTATGCTTCAAAAGAATTTTTCTTGTTTTACTATCAGTCCAAAATGTAACTAAACCCAAAAGTACCACCAATATAGTTTATAGAATATATACATATTTATACACATATCTAGAATGTATGGAGTTTAACTTCTGGTACTGAATGTGTTTCAACTAAAGTGGGATCTTCTTGTAAAGGCAGTCAGGGGAGGAAACAGGAAGCTAAAGCTGATGTAGTTTCTATCGACTCACACTGAAAAACAGACCAAATTTTGTGTCATTTACTTGTTAAAATTAAGACCTGTACTCAACAAAGAACTGCAAAATGCCTTCCTATGTTCCTCCCAATCCAAGGAAGTAGAGAGGTGTAACTTCCTACTCATCTTCAGTCTTTTCCTCAAAACTTACACACAGAGAAAATGAAGAATTCGTAAAACATGCCACTGCAGTCCTGCTTTGTATATAAACAAGCATCCTTAGTGTTATCTGAGGTTTATGTTTTGCTCTTTTGAATCTTCAATTTCCTGCATACAGGGCTTTCTGTGAAACAGTAAAACTGTAGAGCAAATTCTATTACATATCTCTGGCCCACCTGTCAAAGAAAAAGCAGGGTTTTTCTGCAGCTCACTTACTATTTGCTCTGAGTAATAGTTTGTCCGGAAATCTCTAAACAGCTTAGACTACAACTGTTCTTTTGCATGCTTCTGCTGCACAGTATTTAAGCTTGACTGCCAAATTTGCTCCACTTTTGGGGTCTTGCACATGCAGTTACTATTGGGAAATGCCAGCTAAACAATTGGCATTTAATTTTTTTGGCAATGAAGAACTCTACATGTATAATCTGAGACAGACTTCACTACTTTATGGAAGGTAGTGAGCTGTCCTTTATTAGAAATTTAATGCAAATATTACACTATGAAATTTTGTTCAGAACTGATACACAAATACTTTCATTTCAGTTCTTTTAATGAGACTGTGGGAAGGAGAGCACTGTCTTCCACTGCTATGTGAGAATATGTGCTGACGACTGTGGCTTGCTATAGACTTTATTTCCACTTAAAGAGAAGTGAAGCATGTTCTTCTTTTCCTTCCTTTGTATAGATATTGTAATTTCTACAATAGTTCTGATATATCTCTTCTCTCTGGTGACCAGCAATAGAACCCAAGGGAATGGCATGAAGCTGCAACTGAGGAGGTTCAGGTTGGATATTATGAAAAGGTTCTTCACCAAGAGGCTGGTTGGGCACTGGAACAAGTTTCCCAGGGAAGTGGCCATGACCTGCTGGAGTTCAAGAAGTGTTTAGACAATGCTCTCAGTCATTTAGTTTGATTTTTGCGTGGTCCTGTGTGTGGAGCCAGGAGTTGGATTCGATGATCCTCATGGGTTCTTCCAATTCAGGATATCCTATGATTCCATATTTGTGGAACTTTTTTTTTTTTTCTTCATATTTATGTGTTGGCAACTGAGCTTACCAAATAAGTAATAAGATCAATCCATCATGGATACTTTCAAAGTTAAAATTATTTTATTATTCTCATCCCATCCAGTTACCTTTTCTTTGCCTAGCTTTGCAGTGTGCAATTTTAAAATAAGACATGGTGCCACAAGAACTATATAGTGTGTTACTTATTTCTGTTAGTAGATTTGAATTCATTTTGGTAATAAATGCTTCCATTCAAAAACTATAAATATGCAACACGACATTCTCTCTTCACTTGGTTGTTATCTAGAGTTCAGTTTTTCTATCTATGTAGAAAGAGTTTTCCTCTCTTATAATGTCCTCCCTTAACATTAATTAATGGACCAACCCATAATGATATTTGCTTCCTATTCCAGTAAAGAGGAAGGAAACTTTCAAATCAAATGGACGTCAATGGGCTGTAACTTCTGATGAATAAATGTGTACCTACAAACAGGAAAATCTCTTCTGTTGCCAAATCATGGATAGGAACTGGTCTTCCTCTCCTTAATGGGCAATCTAAAGGTCAAGAGCCTGAATGGAGACAAATGGTGACATTATGCCTGGTGATTACTTTGTTGATTTGAAATATAATATAGGAAGGAGCTGAAAGCTGCCTGCAAACTAATTATTACTCATTACTCTCATCAACAAAAATAAAAAACAAGCAGATATATTTGCCCTGAACATAACAGTTAAAAATGAAAAAATTCTAAGAAATCATTTTCTGACACAGTGCAGTGGAAAAAATTACTTTCCATACAGTAATACAGATAAATCTCTAAAGACTCAGAGTACGTGGCAGTCAGGAATAATCATAATCGGATTTTGATCATGAAAATCTAAGAGAAACAGTAGAAGAAGTAATTGTACTGTTTTTAATGTTTGCATGAATAAATGTTTTGGAAGGTTTCATTAAGATCTTTTAAAATGTAATTATTCACAGAGCTTAAATACATTATATTTTTAAATAAAGAAAAAAAAATGATTTCGATCTCTTTCCAGATTTCATCTGTATTTAGTCATTTCCAGGCCTGTAACAGGCTTTTCTATGAGCTGACCCCACCAACTTTATCTCTGTACCAGACACAGTAGCATCGCTTACACGCTATTAGGATTTTTGTGACTGAATTAGTTTTACTAACTCATTGGGGAACTCCTGGAATTTCTGTATTGCTTTTTGGGGAGATATAGTGTTAGTAGTGAATCATTTTTTACTTGTTGATGCTCTTCCTCCCAACCCCCTCTTATGCCTGAAAAATAATCACCATTTCTGTGATTTCTTTACTTCCTATTCTAATTACATCCAGTGTCTGAATCCAGTGCCAGGAACAAGTATCTGAAAAACTGCTGTCAAGAATTTTTGACATCTTTTCAAACCTCATTAAGGTTCAGCTGGAACTGCGCTGCCATTCATGTTAGGAAAATTAAGTACAATAAGAAGAGAAAATCTGATAAAACTCAATGTTCCTGCTATTCGTCCTAGTAACACCCTCTGTTAAGAGAGCAGTGGCCTTTATGAATACAAATGAAACAGAAGACATATACATTTGAAGAAGAGAAACAAAATTCCAATAATAAACTTGGTTTTGGAGTAATGACAAAATGTATAAATAAGATGTAAACAGGACTTACCCAAATCTCTGATCTTTCCATCCAAACTGAAAGCCAGGCAATCACCTATTTAGTGTTTCATGTGATAGTTACACAATATGTTTGTTTGTTTGTTTTCACATGGTAAGCTTGGGATAAGCTGTCATATACAAAGCACTGCTGCTTCTCCTTCAACCCCTCCCTCACCCCCACCCCTCCCCAAGTCAGAACTGTATTTGGAGTGCCAATTCAAGGGGAAATCTGTATGTTTAAATACGAACTTCAGGCCAGAAAAGTTCAGAAACTTCCATATTCCTCTTCAATGTTTTTGTAAACAATTTGGATGTAGGACTAGAAGGTGTTTTGAGCAAATCCGCTGATGACACCAAACTTGAAGGAGTTGTGGACTCTCTTGGTGGAAAGGCCTTGCAGAAAGACAGACTGGAGAGCTGGGAAATCAGCAATTGCATGAAGTTTAATAAAAGAAAGTGCCAGGTCCTGCACCTGGGTTAGGGCAGCCCTGGCTATACATAGATGTACAGACTGGGCGATGAGATGCTGGAGAGCAGCCCCACAAAGAGGGATCTGGGAGTTGTGTTGGACGGCAAGTTGAATATGAGCCAGCAGTGTGCCCTGGCAGCCAGGAGGGCCAACCATATCCTGAGGTGCATCAAGCACAGCAAGGTCGAGGGATGTGATTGCTCTACTCTGCGCTGGTGTGGCCTTACCTCAAGTACTGTGTGCAGTTCTGGACACCACAGCACAAAAAGGACTTGAAACTGTTGGAGAGTGTCCAGAGGAGGGCAACAAAGATGGTGAAGGGCCTAGGGGTGTTGAGGAATGGTTAAGTGAAGTGGGACATGTGAATGTTGGGCATTTGGGAGGCAATAGGCTAGTGAAGTACCGTACTTAGCTTACATGGGTCTGGGCACGTACACAGCTGGCTGAGAGCCAATCAGGATCAAGGACACGATGCCCTTGGGCGATTGGGAAGGCCCCCTGGGGCAGGACGGTAGCAACTGCAAAGCGCGGGAAATGTTAGCCAATCCTGAGTTTAGTTTAGGAATATGTATGAGTTCGAACCAGATAAAAGGCGACTGAGCTATCCATTAAAGTTGAAGTTCACTGGTCACTCATATTGAGCGTCTGTGTCTTCCTTCCGTCGACAACAAATGGCGCCCGAACAGGGACTGATCTGAACGGGAACAGGGACTCGGCTGGAGTTGAACCTGCGAGCCACGGTTGGACGGAATACGGGAACCGGTCCTGCAACGCAGCTCAGGAGGTGAAAAGGATTACAAAATTGTTGAATCTCCGCACCCGAGGCCTGAAAGGTGAAAGGGACGAAAACTTGAAATCCCCGCACCCGCAGCTCGGAAAGGGAGTCCTCGCACCCGGGACGAGCCCATAGAGGGTCCCGCCGGAAAGCGCCGCCGAGGTCTTTGCAAAGGCTGCAACGGTACCGAAGCACATAAAGGTATGGAGAGACAAGCGGCGTATAATTTGCTCAAATGCTTTTTAGAAAAGCGGAGCACGCAGCTTATAGACTGCAAAAAGGATTTATCAGGATTATTAGCATATGGAGTAGCGCAGGGTTGTTTTATCAATCCTGATACAGTTTTTGAACAAACAGAGTGGCATAAATTTGGGGACAAATTGTTTGATGAAGTTATTAATGAAAATAAGGCTGCTAAAAAAAATACTGAGGCCTTGGAGAACAGTCACTAACGCCTTAGTTACACATCAGGCTGAGCAGAGAGTCGCTACTGCCGCTACAGAGCGACTGGGATTGCCGGGAAGTGTTGGAGCTGGGGATTGCCCACTGCCACCTTCAGTGAGAACGGTAACGCTGCCTCAGGGGACTACGGGGCAATGGGAGCCTCCCCCCCCCTCAGTCACCGCCACGAGACAGCAGGTTTCCCGCACGCGGGAAGCCGCCCCTGGCGGTGCAATGACAGGGCAGGGCTGCACATGCGCAGCAGAGTGCAGCGCTGCGCTCGGAGTCCGCGGAATCGAACGGCAGCCGACCCTCACCGTGAGGCGAGTCGGCACAGAGCAGAGGGACGGACATCAGGACCCTGCAGCCTGTCTGACGTAACCATGGAAGCAGCGGCGGCTGTGCTGCTTCTCTCTGGCATACTTTTTATAAGAGGTTTATCTTAAAATGCAAAAGGGATACTAACTGGAGTGTTAATAATTGTATGTGTTATTCTTAAATGTCCAGGTATTTTGTGTTGAAAGTATTTGCGTAAGGGTAAGGTTTTAAAACAAAGTGTTGCAAGTCACTTCACGAGGAACACAATGAGAGGCAATACTTGTTTGTTTGCTTATCATTCTAAATTATATTCTTGTGGTATGATTGAGGTTGTGGTATGATTGAGAGTGAGATGTGCCAGAGGCCTCTGGGTGTGTGAGTGTGCTCTGAGTGTGCGAGTGTGCTCTGAGTGTGCAAGTGTGCTCTGGGTGTACAAGTGTGCTGTGTTAGTGAGAGCGCATTTATTGCCATAGTACAGGCTGAAATCATAGGAAATTAGTACTGGTCGAGCAAAATCATGTTTCACAAGTATGGGGTCATTGTGTGAAGTAGCCACTTGGAGAAACTTAAGGGAACGTACTGTTTAAAATTTTTGATCATAATACGTCAATTCACAAATCCATTACTTTCTTGAAGGAGCACATGAGAAAGAGTCAATTTGGTATCAATCCTTTCAATCAATGGTTCATTGGTTTGTTTGAAACAGTGCATAGATGCTTACTGGGATTGATCAAGGAGGGATTGAGGATTTTGTTCGCTGTGGTGTCAATCATCATTGCATGTAGTATTGTGATAAATGTGGTTGAAGGGTTACTTGCAAAAATGTTATAAAATGTTATAGAGATTTTGAAGTGGTGCTGGAAGCGGGTGCCCGGTGGATCACTGCAAAGCGGACTGAAGCAGCTTTGGAGTCTGCACGCGCCGAGGACGACCAGGAAGAGGTTCCTGATAGTTATTCTGACGGTGACGTGGGCTGTGGCACCTCGACGACTATCAAGAGCAGCCTTTGATCACCATCAAGTGATTGGGTTTGGGTGTGTTGCTATTGAGTTGTGTTGCTTACTATTAATTGTATTGCCATTGAGTGCTTACAGTAATTGTAGTGTTATTAGGGTTAAGTTGTATAGTTGTGTTATGTTATGTATTTGACATCTGATGTAAAACCAGACCTTGAAGAAAAGTCACCAAAAAAGGATAACAGCGACCATGGCTGAATTAATGAAGCAAGGGACTTTGGTTATGTTATCAGTTATAATAATGGCTGGACATGGTAATGCCATCTTAGGGAAAATTGACCCTCAGCAGAATATATGGGTCACCTGGGCTAATCAGTCTGGGCAGAGCTCATTTTGTCTGTCTCTCACTTCTGCATCTGATCCTTTTAGAACATGTTTGTTTGGGGTCCCAATAGGGGATCCAGAGGAACTGAGTGAAATGTTAGCACCATATTCTGCCAGTATTACTCTACTCAGTAGATCCCTTTCTGCAAACGTCTCGGATGGAGTAGTTGCTGCCCTGCAAGCTCTTAATAACTCACTGCCATGGGACCCTCAAGAACTGATTCTCCTGGGGTCTGTGGTAGTAGGAAATAGCAGTAGCAACTGGACACAAACATGCTTTGTACTCAGTGAAGGGAAGCAAAATAAAACGAACTGGACCAACATAACATCGAGGACCCTTGGATTTGAGGCCAATGGACATTACTGCGGATGGAACAACACCAGTAACATTAGTGTACCACTTGGGGCGTATGGAACAGGTGACACCAATTCGACCTGGCTTCAAAGTCAGGCCAAAGCTTTGCCACCTGGCGTGATTTTAATCTGTGGGGACCATGCACGGCAAGGAATACCAGCCAATGCTTTTGGAGGTCCGTGTTACCTAGGACGACTCACGCTTTTCGCTCCAGATTTGCACTCGTGGCAGAACTCGACAAGGAGCAGAAGAATTAAACGAGAACTAAAAACTTTGGGTTCTGACTGTAATGATGACGTAAAATTGTGGGGTCCAGCAGAAAGATTCTTTGCTTCTTTGGTACCTGGTGTGGGAACTGCACACGCTTTGACTAACATTAATAAGCTTGCTTGTTGGGCTGTTAAACAATCAAATGTAACAACACAAGTTCTTTCTGAAATGTCACAAGATATGGAGAGTCTAAGACATGCTGTATTGCAAAATAGGGCTGCTATTGATTTCTTGTTGCTGGCTCAGGGACATGGGTGTGAAGATGTGGAAGGAATGTGCTGCTTTAACCTTTCCGACCATGGTCAGTCAATTCACGACCAGTTGAAATGGTTAAGGGATCATACGCAAAAAATTGTAGTACAAGACAGTTGGTTTGACGGTTGGCTTAAATCTGTTTTTGGGAACGTGGGTGGATGGGTTCTGTTAGTTAAAGAGGGACTTCGGTTTCTACTTAAAGTTATATTGATTATAATTGCTGCATATGTAATCTTTAACTGCCTAACTAAGAAACTAGAGCAACTCACAGAGAAGGTATTTGTTGAGCAAAATAAAAACGGGGGAATTGTTGAGGAATGGTTAAGTGAAGTGGGACATGTGAATGTTGGGCATTTGGGAGGCAATAGGCTAGTGAAGTACCGTACTTAGCTTACATGGGTCTGGGCACGTACACAGCTGGCTGAGAGCCAATCAGGATCAAGGACACGATGCCCTTGGGCGATTGGGAAGGCCCCCTGGGGCAGGACGGTAGCAACTGCAAAGCGCGGGAAATGTTAGCCAATCCTGAGTTTAGTTTAGGAATATGTATGAGTTCGAACTAGATAAAAGGCGACTGAGCTATCCATTAAAGTTGAAGTTCACTGGTCACTCATATTGAGCGTCTGTGTCTTCCTTCCGTCGACAACATAGGGGGAAAAACATATGAGGAATGGCTGAGGTTGCTTGACCTCTTCAGCCTGGAAAAGAGGACGCTGAGGGAAGACCTCATAGTGGTCTATAGCTTCCTCACGAGGGGGAGTGGAGGGGCAGGCACTGATCTATTCTCTTTAGTCACCAGTGATAGGACCCATGGGAATGGTGTCAAGCTGAGGCAGGGGAGGTTTAGGCTAGACATCAGGAAGAGGTTTTTCACTGAGAGGGTTGTTGCACCCTGGAACAGGTTCCCCAGGGAAGTAGTCACTGTATGAAGCCTGCTGGAGTTTAAGAAGCGATTGGACAGTGTCCTTAGTCACATGGTATAAACTTTTGGGTAGACTTGTGTGGTGCCAGGAGTTGGACTCGATGATCCTTATGGGTCCCTTCCAACTTGAGATATTCTATGATTCTATATTTAATTACTTCATAATATGTTATGATTTATTCATCTTTTGGTACAATGACTTTTAGACTTGTGGATGTACGAGTTAGTTGTGTTTTAAAGTTTATTTATTATTTTTTTAAAGGGTTATACAAAACATACAGGTTTGTAAACTCACACTTTCACTTTGAATTTATACAATTCTTCAGCTAAATCCAATAATAATACCAAACTATAAGCAAGTTGGCTCAATTGGACATACCACTTTAGGGATTGGTCTTAGAAACTGCTAGAAAAAGCAGTGTTTCTTTCTGCACGAAAGGACGGGAATGAGGTAAAGTTCTTTGTAGTTGAAATCTCAAGATATTTGTAATTTTTAGTGCTTGGTCCTTGTTCTCCTGGTGACCTATTTGAGATATTTGATGGTGCAAAATGAGCTTGAAATACAGTACAGTAAGAAGAAAGGCAAACATTTTACAGAGCACAGTTCTCCCTAGAAGTGAAAATTCAGGAGGCTATGAATTCATAAGGGATAACTCTATTTGGAATAAATGCCAGCATACCAAAAATTTCTCTGTAATGGAACACTAGCTCTTAGGGTTCATATTTTGGCTGATCATGACAGGCCAACCATTTTCAGAGGTGAAAAGACAGTTAATAAATCCACTGCCTACATTTATCTTTCAGAGTAGTTCACAGCCGCTTGGATTGTTTGTCTCCCTCTTTGCATGTATTATGGGAGCTTACACAGGCCAAATTACGGGGTCTGGCTGAGTGCCCTGGCCTCTCATCTGAAAGACAGCTCTGTATGGAGGGCAGAGGGTAATGTATCGCAACCATAGGAGTGGTTTTAACAACTGGGCAATGTTTTCCTGCTTTTTTTCTTTACCAAGCCAACACTCATATTATGGGGGTGTGTGAAATACAGATTACAAGTACATGTATAGTCAGACATAATTTCCCACGATTTTGGTTTTCATGAACATTCATCATTTTGCATACTTGTTTGGCACTGATGACCTGTTAATCAAAGATGAGCTTTTAGTGCTGACACTTTCAGGCAATCTTGACATTACAAACATCTGCCTATGCTTTAACACCTGTGCACTCGCAATAACCCAGCACCTGCTAATGTCCAAGCAGTGTGATTTATGTGCCTGGTTATGGGAGCCTGAGGGCTTTTGCAGCTACAACTGGTGTCACGCGTGCTCCAGTGAGCACCAGAGTGCTGGGGCCTCACTTGCACTTGGGCAGTCCTGCCTGCATGCAGACAGAGGTCCCAGAGCAACCCATGTGGGTGCTTCAGCCAAGACCCATATCTCACTGTTTGCTCCAGGGGGAGCCCTGCAGCACCCCATGTCAGGGAGGAGTGGGCTGCCTGCAGGCAGCTAGTGGCTGTTGGAGGAACTTGAATGTACAGTTTAAGGAAGGCAGTGCCAGCACAAAGCTGATTTACTGAGCCTGGCCTGGGGAGAGCTGGGAACCTTCCTAAAAGCCCTTCCATGGTGACATAGGTGTGCATGTGTGTGACTTCTCCTAGAGCTCTGTGCCTTTCTCCTTTCTGTGCTCAGTGAAACCTAATGCAGCTCCCATCTGACACCCTACTCCTGAGGTACCACTTGAGGGGTTGCTTAGAAATAGCTGCTGAAGAAATTTGTGTCAGGTGTGCAAATAGCTGTGTTTTTAAAGTTCTTTCAAGAGCAAGGTATCTATGGTAATGCATTATTTGTCAAAGAGCTTGTAGGTGCCTGAGTAATAGGCTCTTTCCAAAGTGCTAGGTACTCAGCTGTGGTACCTCCAAGTGTAAGAATGAAAGAATCATGTTGGCAACTGGTTTTAGCCTTCCTTTTTTTTTTTTTTTTTTTTTTGGGGGGGGGGGAGGGGGAGGGAGAACTAGGTGTAGAAGATGGTGTGTGATTTTAGTATGCTATGAAGCTCTTAATCATTAATATTTTTTAAATTAATTTCTGATTTTATTTGTCATTAGCATTTAGTAGTCAGAACTGTGTTTGTTCTCTTCTAATCTCAACACCAAGAAATTATTTTTGCTTGCTTTTGACACAGTACAAAGATAATTAAAAATTATTTTCTGTTATTTCTAAGAATTAGTAAACTTTATATTTTATTGTACAAATGTCTGTTAATCCTACTTTTTGAGCAAAGTATGTCAGAATGTTTATATAGCTTATTTTTCATGTTTTATTTATTTACAATCTGCTACTAAGCAAACAGTGTTTGAGAGACATCAATATCTAGGTGGACAACACAACTGCAAAGACTTCATAATAAGTATTACAGAACTCCATCTACCATTCTTTTCCAATGATTTTTCTTTTCCTTTTTTTTTTTTCCTGTACAGTTTGTATTTGTCACTCCTTCTAACCTTCTAAACAAGTAACTTTCTGGTTTAGAATCAGAAAGCACATCTGACTCTTCCTAGGAGGAAAAAAAAATAATCTGGTAAGGAAGTAAAATTTTATTGAAGACTGTTACACTAGGATCTACCTACTGTAACTCAGGTACCCAAAGTTTAAATAAGTTAATCTTCAAAATAAATTGACTGTATGTAGTTACTTTCCATTTTCCCAGTTCAGATGACTAGTTTTCTATATCCTGGCATTAATATTCCAGTTTCCAAAACATCTTCAAGCAAGAGCTTAAGGGCCAATGCATCAGGAGACAACCTATGGTCTAGCATTGGATACATCATCAATCTCAGCCTAAATGTAGAGTTATCACAGCCGCACTGTCACTGCAAGAGAGAGGATTGCCAGCTAGCTGAAAAGCTGCATCTGTAGGTAAAAACTGTTCTTAGGAACTACTACTTACCTTTTATGCTTGGTTTGGAAAGAGATCACGTTGCTGTAATTTCACAATGAGCAGAGAAGCCTTCTATAACTCAAGAGGTTGAAGATCTTGAGGTATGCTGGCTGCAACTGGATAAAAACAGCCTATATTTATGCCAGCAGTATTCTTTCAAAAGAGTGGGTATTGGGCATGCAGGTGGGCATGGTCCTTGTCATTTTTTAACTATCAGATTCTGTGCAGGAATTAGTTGATTTTTATCAATACACTAGCATACACTGCAGTCCTGTTCCAGAACCCAGGCAGGTTCTTTGACACACCTGAACTTACTGGCCATTGTGAGTAGTGGAAATCAGAGGGTTGGGGAAGGGAAGATGGATATACACAGGAAAACAAGAATTTTATTATTTTTTTTCTCCACATTTCAGTGTATTCTGTGTTAGTCTTTTTAAATTGGAAAAGTTATCCAAATGGGCTTTATGAAGTTTAGATCAATATTTTAGTGAATTCAAACAGATGAAGTTTTAAATGAGGGTGTGTGTGTTTGCACTCCATTTGTAGGGTAATTATGTCAGAGAATTCCCATCAAACCATGTATCCGCTGTCTGCTTTTGGGATCAAAAAGGCTAGGCCTGATAAATAAAGAAATAAATAAAGGAAAATAGATCAGCTTGTTTCCTTAGAGGAAAAGTTAAGTTTTCAGTTTTCTAGATTTTCAATACTGAAGATATTTGATACCACTGCATACCTATAGTTTTGCCCCAAAGAAAGATCATGAACTAGGAAAACCTAATCCAGAATTTTCTACCTACAGAATTTTTCTTCAGAGTTTTTTTGAGGTTTCAAGCTATGAATACAAGAACTGGTCAGCATCTATCCCCTTTTCCAAGTGCAATATAAAAATATGATATATTAAAAGATTGTGAATGTATTCTGAATGTGAAGGGGAAGGCCTAACTAAATATAACACGTTAACAGATATTTAATATGACTGTTTTCATCATGTTTAAGTATCTGAATTAATCCTCCTCATCAAAATTACCTCACTGATTAGTATGTCATAGAATCATAGAATGGCTTGGGTTGGAAGGGACCTCAAAGATCAACTCGTTTGAACCCCACTGCCATAAGCAGGGATGCCACCCACTAGATCATGTTGCCCAGGGCCTCATCTAACCTGGTTTTGAACAATTCCCGGGATGGGACATCCACAGTTTCTCTGGGCAACCTGTTCCAGTGCCTCACCACCTGAATGAAAAATTCCCTCCTAACCTCTAATCTAAATCTCCCTTATTTTAGTTTAAACCATTCTCCTCGTCTTGTCAATATATGATTGAGCAAAGAGTTGCTTTCCATCTTTTTCATAAGCTCCCTTCAAGTACTGAATATCTGTCCTTTTCTAATAGGACAGATTCTCACCAAGTTGCAAATAAAAATTCAACATCACCATTTGATGAACATAAAAAATAATAATTAAAAAAAAAAGTTATGTATTTGTTGCTTATTTCCAAATGCTAAAATAGTGGGAACAATTGCTATTTTTTTGCACAGTCACAGTATTTAAAAATATTTAAGAGTATTTAAGTATAGTAAGTTTGTTTTCATTTGAATCACCAGCGTTTTTTAGCTGGAAGATTTAGAAGAAAATGAAGAAAATACAAGCAGCTCCCGTAAGGTATAAAGAGCATAAGACTTTTTTTTTTTTACTTTCAGCAGTGGTGCTACAGAAAAGGTTGCACACAAAGGGCAATCCTTTTGTAAAGGATTTTCCTGTTCTCTTCCTCTTGTCTCCCCTCTTTTTAATAGAATGGTTTTCATGCTTTAGGTGATATTAGTTGGATTGTAGTAGGCTACAGCCTGACAAAGATTTTAACTAGCCCAGATGCCAGCAGGAGGTTGCAAGATGAATAGAAGGATCCCTTCTCTGTTTTGCAGAGCTTATATCTTAAGAACTTTAGAGCACTTGCTGGTTTGTTCAAACATTTAGTTAAACAATTAAAAGAGTGAGAAAGAGGGGCAGCTAGAAGATACAGGTGTGACTTATATAATTGCAGTTCCTATAGATGAAATCACTAAAATTAAAGAAAATATCATCATAGCCAACATTAACACCCTGAATAAGATCAGTTCATGTGTGTTATTGACCAAACATTACACCAAAACTCACTTAGATTAGGGAAGGAAGCTTTGTGTAGTGTAGAAAAACTAACATCAACTTGAAACTAGAAATCAATTGTCCAATTATAATAATATATTATAAATAATCCCATGTCCAATTCCCTGATTCTGAATGAAATCTTATCACTAGATAATTGTTTTCCATGTTACTTTCATCATAAAAAGTATGAAATTGATGCCTAGATTTAATAAGCCATTTATTAATTTGTGTCTGGTATTCATTGTGTAGAAATCCCATCCCATTTGAACACAAATTATCTTATGATCTTAAGTCTGGCTCATCAAAGGGCTAGGAATCAAACAAGCCTGTGCCTACGTAGTTGCCTTTCCCTAGTTGATAGGTAGGTGTTTAAGGTTTTTTGGTTTGCTTTGTTTTTGCTTTTACTTAACATAGTGAGCTTGCTGAATTTTTTTAGAGGAATGAAAAAGATAGAAGAGGGACTGTGCTAAGTCCTTTGTAATAGTAGAAGTGTTAGAGCCCACTAGGGAGACAGCTAGATATGTCAGCAAGTAGAAAAAGGTATGGGAAGATTAAAAATTGAGGGCAAACTCTTATTATTGTAGGACAGACTACAGTAGAACGAGCTACATAGGAATTTCTGACCTTAGAATCAGCCCAAAGATGTAATGTGTTGATGTAGAGTGATCTGGACTATTTCTTGGGTATATGGACTATTTACCTAGAGAGGGTAGTTAACATGATGAACATTGTTAGGAGAAATAAATTACTAGGGAATATCGTAACACATATAAAAGTTTTAGTGTCTAAATCAGAAAAAGAAGGAACAGGTTTATAATCCTATGCACCAAGGTAATCTTGTTACTTTGCCTGTGAACTTAAAACCTTGTTTTCATATAGGAAAAATTGTAATTCCCCTGGTTAAAAAATGACAACTTCATTTCCAGCACCTATCCAAGTCTTATCTAAGTCTTTGTTAGGTTTGATATTCCAAAGAATCCTTTGCTCTGAACAGAGAAGGCCTTAAGGGGATGAAATATCAAGAAAAATCTCTTTATCTCTCTTAAATTACTGATGTCAGATATAATAAAGATTATATCCTTCTGTTCTGGATGTTTATGTGATTGAGAATTGTAATGAATTGAAATTAATCTAGTGCTAAGTCCTTAGGTACACACTGAGAAAATATCCTCTGTTCCGGTTTGCATGTTAGTTTGTAATGGTGCAACAATTCATTTGCAATACAACAGTTGTCCAGCATGTTTATTTATATCTTGTACTGTTATATATGCTTTTACTGTATATAATTGATCTATGACTGTTAGTGATTGCAATTAACTTGTAATTAGGTCTACATTAATTACGTATACTACACCAGTAGGCAAATTATCTTTCAAAGATATTTTAGTTCTGGTATTTGCTACAGCAATTCTAGCATTGCCATTCACATTTTTTGAAAAGTATATAAAAAAAACTATATATAGTTTTGAAACCTCTACATAGGTTGTTATTTCCACAAATTCCTAAGTATTTTTGAGAAACATCATGTATGAATTCTGATCTAATTGTATGATGTCAGATGAGTTTATATTAAAACCCCGACACAAGCAAAATTTGTGAATAATTCTCAATTCAGACAAAAGTACAAATACTTTCAGTTTTTTCAAAAGTAGAATTTCAACAGAAATTTACTAGCAGAAGAAAAAAAGAAAAAGAAAGAAAAACCCACAATTTGTAATATTAACTTGCATTCTTTCATGATTATTAATATACAAAAACTGTAGGCCATGCAAGTGCCTCCTGTTTTTCATCTAAACTAAAGCTAGCACCCTAGAATGCAGAATGTTATAGAACATGCCCTGGAGGTTCTCAGGTGTAAAATGAGTAAATTGCATGGTGATAAAATCTAATTTTACATCCCATCACCCCACCCACAAAGAGAAACAAACAAACAAAAAACATTGTGGAAAGAAACCCATACTCATACATACATACATACATACACATATTTCCTTTAAAGACACTGAAAGATAAAAATCTGGGCATTGCAGAGTTGTGAGAAATTGTGTCAGGATAATTATTCTGTAATCCCTTCTGCAAGTAAAATGTTTGAATGTAGGGAACCCTAACTGTGACAGAAACTCTACTTCCAGGGCTCTCCATCTGTGATATTCAAGGGTATAAATTACTTGCAAATGAGGCACATATCATATTACTGCTATTACAGCGAAAGGCATATTGCATGTTTCCTGACTATATGCTTTCCTTGTAAAGGGTATGATAAACACAGCCTGCAGTTTCAGCTGACAAAATGTATTTCTTGTGTCTTCTAGTGATTAATATGGGCTATCATCTGTTGTTGGCCTGTGTTTTATCACAGTAAAGTCTAGTCACTACGTGCTCATGTATTAACCTGTTATCACATTCTATGCATTCACCTCCACCTCATAATGTATAATCCTGAATTTATTAATGTTTTCCTGAAACATTGAGATCTATTACTATTATTATTATTATTATTGTTATTGTTATTTGGCTTTATCAACTGATCAACTGTGTATCTAGTTTGTTATGCTGTCTAAAAGCTCTGTCATGGAACAGTATGTTGGAGTCTTTGGTATTTAGTCAGTATGAAGGCTCTCCAAATAACTAGTTAATAAAATAATAACATTTTAATGTCTTATTTCATCTAGGTTCAGAAGCCTTTTTACAGACACTTGAATTAGTAGTAATACAAAAGCAAACAATGCCTAAACTAAGGAACAGAGTTTACTTTTAAGGGGGGGATTTGAGTTTATGCAACTTTACACAAGTGTGTACACAATATATATGTATTATTATATATATATATATATATATAAAAGAGTGTCAGTGTTTTGGCCAGATGGAAGCAATAATGCCTTGGAAAATGAGCTCCTGATAAGAAAGTCATTAGAGACTCATTTGCTTTCTTTGAGATCACAATGTGTTACCCTGTATCAAGTCTTTCAAAACTAGCCTGCAGATACAAGTCTAGGTAGTTTATTAATAGAACTGTTTGAAAAAAATGCTGATTCAGTATCATCAAAACATTCTGTGGGAACAAGTTCGTTTTTCTTAGTTACTCTTGACAGAAACTAGGCAGGTTTCCATGGAAACTTGCCTACTTCACCAACAATTTGCCTGTCTGGAGCCAGATTTCCAGCCATGGGATGAGTCTAAGCTGCTTGGCTCCTAGGGCTGTCAGGGTTCAGAGAACTTGAGGAAAGTCATCTTGAGTTTGTTTTGAAGAGCCAAAGCAAAAATATTGCTTCAATTTCTGTAAACAACATTTAAGGATTCCTGTCTGAAGAAATGTTGAAGTCTTTTTCCAGTGTGCAACCATTTCCCCCCCCTCTCAGATTTTCACTCAGAAGAGGAGGTTTGTGCTCTAACCACTAGTTTCTTGTAAAGCTGCCATGTATCATACTTCAGGTATGGATCTGCAGAGCATTTCTACTGCTTTTACAAAAGTCACAAGCTAGCAAGTGTTATCCCTAATACTTGTCTGAAAATAAATTTAACTCCTTAATATGCCATGGTTTCAAAGGTGTAAGTGTAAGAGGAACATTGGCTTGGGTAAGATGTGTGACAGTTATTTTTTGATATATGTATATATTGTTCTTTTTAAGTGCTAGTATTGGTGTGCTATGAAATAAAACTAGTCCTCTGACTTTTAAATTCTACATGGATTTGTTCTGAAAATGTGAGATTTTTAACAAAAGTCTCTGAAGTCAACATTTAACCTTGTTCTCAGTTTTCATTTGTTGAATATCAAAAAAGAAAGAAAAATAAATAAATAAAAAAGGTTTATTTTTAAACAAAAAAGGAGGTATTAATCCATTTGTTAAGAGAGAGAAAAATCACTTCAAAAACACCCTTTAAAAAAGGCATGAAACAAAAACCAAAACAACAACAACAAAAAACTCACACTTCATAACTAGATTTTCTTTCATCTTAGGTGAGTTAGCTCTTTGTTTGAGAATTCCCTAAGATAAGCATTTTCATCACATTCTCCCAGATGTAGTATTTTCTTTACCTCTCATTGCAAAGAACTGTTGTCATCATTTTAGTCATCCGTCTGTTTTGTAAGCTGGGTGTTTACAGTCTAAGAATATTAAAACCATCACTCGCACAGCAAAAAAACTAACGGAAAAATCTTACTTGCAGCTGTGGAGGAAGCCAAATCATGTCTGAACTTAAATATTTTAATCCCTAAGTAATAGCAAAGTATTGCACATCTTTGTAATGCACACAGCATCAACTGGGAGAGGCAACAATTTTTCAGGAGCAGTAAGAAGTTAAGTAGCATCTAAATAGAAAAGATGTATGCCTTTTCATTCAATACATGTAAATTTACAAATATTAATACATCTGGTTCTTAATACATCTGGTTCATGCCCCACAGATCATCTATCACATATTGTGGGCTCTTGTAAAGCACTGAGTCTTCAAGTCATAAAGCCACTGCCTTTACTTATTTTTAAACCTGCCCCCACCCCACTCCCCACCTCCTTCCACCATCTAAATCACTACCAAAACCAAACCAAACCAAAACAATTATTCAACAGTCAGGAGCTCTCCTTTCAGGTAAATGGTGACCTGTGTTTTTTCTTCTTTCTTCTAGCTTTGCTTCAATGTTTTCTTACTATCCTAAATTATCCCCTCTATTTGTCTCATTGTGATCTGAGCACTCTGACTGAGTTTCTTGGGGCCAGAAATTATTTTCTGCTTCTTTACCAAGTCTAATATAAAATATCTCTTATTTTCTGGTCTCTTAATATCTACTACAGGTTGATACCTAACTATGAGTTCAAACTCTTGTGTGTTACATCAGAGTTTAGTTTATTCATTTAAAAGAGTTTACCAATAGGCAGCCTCTTTTTGTTTTCTAGGATATATGTATAGAAAAGTTTAAACATAAAACATATTGGTTATAAAATGAGGCTGCCTTTGACAAATGAAGTGCCAATGCCCTCAGGAAAATGCAAGATGGAATAATATGTCAGTTATTAGCTGGCAGAAAACCTGAGTTACATTTTTATACCCTCTGTTATTTAACTGTGGATGCAGTCACTGCATGTACATTAAACCAGATTATTTCATGTTCATGCGTGTTTGAAATACTCTGGGGAGGTATCAGGAAGTGAGATCTATCTAGCAGACTATTCCCTAGATACCTCATATATCCTCACACACTGTGCTTTAGCTTGGGTTGGCAAAACATTGGGTCATTTTTAGAAATATGTCATGCTCTTACATCCAGCTGGCTGCTATCTTTTCTGCATTTTCTGTAAAATGCAGATTAGAAACATTCAGTATCTTAGTCTATGCCATGGTTCATGGTTCTTGCCGCTAAGCTCTCATCTATCAATGTTTTCCTGGTGATTCTTACCATTTGCACTAAGCAGGTGTGAAGGTATTTTTTTTGTTTTTCTTTTCCCATATTTGTTTAATTGTCATGAAATGTGCATCCTGCAAATGAAGTAGGAAAGAAAGTGCATCAGCCTCTGAGATGATTGAATGTTATATGGTGAAAGATGTCAGAATATATAAAGAGAGAATAATTATTCCTTGGAAGAAATTGAGTTAAATATTAATGTTTTTATTAATGATATTAGAGATGACTCTTTTACAGTTCTACTTCCTTGCAAAGCCTGCCTGGCACAGAGGAAAAGTGTTGTCATAATATTCACAGTAATGCAATTAATTGTCAGCAATTACAAATCAAATGGGAATACAAATTCCCTCCCTCTCTCTCTCTCCAGTAGACTTTATAACCATTTTCTTATACAAATCACAGAATCACAGATCACAGAATTATCTAGGTTGGAAAAGACCTCCAGGATCACCGAGTCCAACCTCTGACCTAACACTAACAAGTCCTCCACTAAACCATATCACTAAGCTCTACGTCTAAACATCTTTAAAGACCTCCAGGGATGGTGACTCAACCACTTCCCTGGGCAGCCCATTCCAATGCCTAACAACCCTTTCAGTAAAGAAGTTTCCTAATATCCAACCTAAACCTCCCCTGGCACAACTTTAGCCCATTCCCCCTCGTCCTGTCACCAGGCACGTGGGAGAACAGACCAACCCCCACCTCGCTACACCCTCCTTTAATGTACCTATAGAGAGCAATAAGGTCGCCCCTGAGCCTCCTTTTCTCCAGGCTGAACAATCGCAGCTCCCTCAGCCACTCCTCATAAGATTTGTTCTCTGGATCCCTCACCAGCTTCGTCGCCCTTCTCTGGACTTGCTCAAGCACCTCCATGTCCTTCTTGTAGTGAGGGGCCCAAAACTGAACACAGTACTCAAGGTGCGGCCTCACCAGAGCCGAGTACAGGGGGACAATCACTTCCCTAGCCCTGCTGGCCACACTATTTCTTATACAAGCCAGGATGCTCTTGGCCTTCTTGGCCACCTGAGCACACTGCTGGCTCATATTCAGCCGACTATAAACTCCCAGTTCCTTCTCTGACAGACAGCTTTCTAACCACTCATCTCCCAGCCTGTAGCTCTGCTTGGGGTAGTTGCGCCCCAGGTGAAGGACCCAGCACTTGGCCTTGTTGAACTTCATGCATTTGACCTCAGACCATCGGTGCAGCCTATCCAGATCCTCCTGCAGAGCCTTCCTACCCTCAAGCAGATCGACACACGCACCTAACTTGGTGTCATCTGCAAACTTACTGAGGGTGCACTCCATGCCCTCGTCCAGATCATCGATGAAGATATTAAAGAGGACCGGCCCCAGCACTGAGCCCTGGGGGACGCCACTAGTGACTGGCCTCCAACTGGACTTGACTCCATTCACCACGACTCTTTGGGCCCGGCTATCCAGCCAGTTTCTAACCCAACAAAGCGTGTGCCAGTCCAAGCCAAGAGCAGCCAGTTTCTTGAGGATAATGCTGTGGGAAACGGTGTCAAAAGCCTTGCTGAAGTCAAGGTAGACCACATCCACAGCCTTTCCCTCATCCACCCAGCGCGTCACTTTGTCATAGAAGGAGATCAGGTTCGTCAAGCAGGACCTGCCTTTCATAAACCCATGCTGACTGAGCCTGATTGCCTGGTTGCCCTGCAAGTGCCGTGTGATGACACAAGATAATCTGCTCCATGAGCTTCCCTGGCACTAAGGTCAAACTAACAGGCCCATAGCTCCTCGGGTCTACCCTCCGACCCTTCTTGTAGATGGAATGAAATGAAATAATGCAGTCTAGAAAGCTGCTATCATATGTTCTGTTTGGATTTAGAAGAATTACACTGACAGCTAATCAGCATTTGATAGCTGTTTTGTCAGAGGTGTAATTTTGTTTAATTGTGACTATTCATTTTATATAATTCATCATACCAAAGACAATTTTATTACTTATTAACTTTGACTTATCAAGCCGTTCACATAACAAAGCTACTGTTTGGAAAGTTGAGTCAATTGAGTCAAAGTTGAGTCAACTCTTAATTAAGACACTTCACAGTGTGTCATATATAAAGCCAAAGTAAGCAACTAATTTCAGTAATGATCGGATATGGGGAGAAAAACAAGGAGTGGGAAGAAATAATAATAACAATAATTATTTAAGGGCATAGTAAACAAACAGCTTTATTTTCTGTGGGAAAGTTACACAGGGAAATGAGCTGAATTTAAGAATCTTATATGCTGTGACCAGGAAGGGAAAGAGAAAATCCAGTTTAGGGAGGGTTGTTTCTGGCTTTGAATGGTTAGAGGTATTGCTTGTGACAAATAACTAGAAGCCGCACAAATAGATGTGCAAACATTTAACAGTATGGCCAAACCTCTTCTTCAAATCTGTATAACTGTGTTTAGAAAACAAAATATTCAGTGTGCTCTACAATCTTTTTCTTACACATATGTTTTCCAGAATTTGCAATAGAAAGCAATTATGAAATTAATTTTTTTGTGAAGGTATTGAGCTGAATGTGGATCTAAGCCTACATCTCTTGTAGTCCAAAATTTAGTTATCATCACAATGTTGTTCAATTTAAAATCAGTTTTGGAATTAATCTACAGTGGATTTCATTAAATGCTATATGAACTGGCAATTAATTGCTATGTGAACATCAACGGTCCTGAATCAACGGTTCTGTCTTTCCCCTCACTGTCTTGAGAGGACAATCTGCACATCTTTCAAGTTGCGTCTTTTGTAGCAGTTCTATCCTTTTTTCTTCGTAGAAAAAATACAGTTCTGTATTGCTGACTGAGGTACTGTATCTCCTGTGATTTGTTTATTATTAATTCTGCTTAGCCTAGATATTCCTAGCTCTAGATCCTGCAAAACTATTGCAGAGGGTGCAGGTAGTTTGGGAATGTTGTTAAAACATATTTTCTTGTCCACAGTCTGGTGAATAGAAGGTTCCTAATTCTGAGCAAAAACCTTGTTTTGAGCAAAAACACTTTCCAGTAAAGTCATTAGTTCCTGGGGAGGATGGAGAGAATGCTGAAGGAAGGTAGAAAAAAGATTTAAAGAAAGGAACTGATGAATACAAAGTGGGGAGTAGACCAAGAGACCAAGCAGTTGAGAATAAAAAATAAGAGTCAAAATACTAAAAAAAAAAAAAAAAGATATTCTAATACACACAAATGCTGTTTTCAGTTCTAGATCTAGTATTATCACAGTTATAGAAGTTGTTATTTCTTCAGTTAGAAATAAGATTAATATAATTATACTAACTTTTAAAGGGGACAATATAAACTGGAAAGAGTGGTTAGAACTTCTGAAAATAGTTTTGGGAGGCATTTTTACTATTGTCCCAACATAATAAATATAGATCGTGATCTTGCAACTCTGCTAAATCTGTAATCTACTCATTGAAACATGTTGGTTTTGTGTTTTTTTTTGGTTGGTTGGTTGGTTGTGTTGTTTGTTTTTTGTTTGTTTGTTTGTTTGTTTTTCTCATGTGTCTTTATCTTTTAAAAGAATTTATATATATTACACTTTCTTAGAATAGCTTTGATTCCTTTTGATTTTATCTGGTCATGGATCATATATGTCTCTTGATGTCAGGTGTCTGTTCCCTGATCTGTTTTACCAAACACCAGTATTTGGACTAGCATAACTAAAAAGGGTGACAGTTGCAGGGAAGGAAGATAGGAAAGTAACAATTGTGCTCAGAAGCTGTTTAGACTGATACTGCTGCTGAAAGAAATGAATGTGAAATACTATTTTTGGGATACTTGAATTTGATTCCCCCTTCTTTAAACTGTTCAGAATTCCTTTTCATCTATTTGGTAAATTACTTAGACTCGGACTGACAGTTATTTCAGCACCTAGTTGCCATGGATTTTAATGGAAGTTAGAAGACTAAATACTAATATGACTCTGGACATAGTCTCTTTGGTATCCATAAATCCTTACAAAATAAAGAGGAATGAAATAAAAATTATTTGATAAAAATATTATTTTTCATTAAAAAAATATTTTCAATAGAAATTATGAAGAGCTTGGATGTTATGTCAGTGGAACAGTGGAACAGTGGAACAGTGTTAGATAAAAGTTTCCATGTAACTACATATGTACTCACCTGTACATAAATAAGACAATTTCTATCTCCTCTGAGGCAACATGGCAAGTCAGGATATGATTTTCTGGCAAAGGAAATTTCACTGCATAAAATTTGATTTGTCTCTCTTCATTTGGAATAAAATGCTTCCTAATAAAGAATGAAGATGGATCTTTTTCCAAGTTCCTTTAAAAAAAAAAAAAAAAGAGAGAGAGAGAGAGAGAGAGAGAGATTAAATAAACCAGCAAGCAAGATTTTTGAATGATACTTTCTTATAAGAGCATTGAAGGCCAATGAAATGTGTAAAACTTCCTCTAACATGTTCATGCTTTTCATTCCCTTTCCCCAGAATAGTATCAGAGATTAATAAATTTTCCTGTGTGAAGTTTATTGTCTGAGACCTGCTTCTCACCTTAGAAAAAAAAAACACAACACTCCTCCCTGGCCTTCCTCCCCAATAAGCAGAAGTTTCCATTTCCCTCTTTGTCCCGGCACGCCTTTTGAAATAATAAGTGGAAGTCACATTTCTTCAATATTGCTTTCGTCACAACAAAAAGGTCTACAGAAGCCTGGGAAAATAAAAGTGAGCAACTAGCAATGTGTGCTAAAGTTCAAAGGGTGGGTTTCACTTACTGTGATATTTTTCACTTTAACTATCCAAAATCTTGTTTGTTGATCAAATTAGTTGAGTGAGTGATCAAAGCATTCATTTTCTGTAAGCCAGCTTAAGTTAATATTAAGTATGTGAAAGTGGGGAAAATGTGAACAGAATCAGAGGGGACAGATAATTTGAATTATTAAATGAAGATCTGAAGGAATGGTAGGCTGTCTTTTGACTGTGGGAGAGCTTTATAAAACATAACTTGAAAACATATTTCCAAGTATTGGAAATTGTAGCATAGCCTACAATCAATAGCTTTTTGGTAAAATAAAACTGCCTTTTATGAGGATAATAGCAAAACTTTGATGTTTGAATAAGGTCACACTTGTTTTTCTCTTGTTAATTAGGATCTATTATTTCATGGTATGTATGTAACAACAGTTTTTGTTCAGTATTCAAAATATTTTACATGATGTAAATTAATTATTTGATGTGTAAATTCTGAGCAAGCTACTTTTAATCCCAGTTGTGGGATTCACTCCATCTGCCCAATTCCTGATAATCATTCACAGTCAAATCTTTGAGGATTTATCATAGTTTCCACTTGATAAATGCAAGTACTTTGTACAAGTACAATGCAAGTACTTTCATAATATACGTTGATGTGATGGAGAACATGTTAAAGAAGGTAAGAGAATTCTTACCTTCTTAAAGAAGGTAAGAGAATATTCTTTCTTATAGAAGATTTGGCTGTTGCAAGAATTAGGTATATTTTATGTGAAAATATTGGTGAACTGTACAGAACAAGAATTAGGTGTAAAGAACTAAATATATACTAGAAAGAGCCCATCCAGAATTTCTTTAAATCTCTATCAGGATATATATATATATATATATATATATATATATATATATATATATATTATTTAAATGTAGACATTTTAATATTGATGATGTTATAAATATTGAATTTAGTAATGTTCTCACTCTCATTGAGGCTGTGGTATAGCTGAAACTTTACAAAAAGAGACTTGCTTAAAAGTGAAGACAAATATATATCCCTGTTTATAGTGACTTCTTTAAGAAACTCTTACATTTTATGGCATGCTCGGAGGCGAAGTTCAAATAAAATATGTTCATGTCATGCTTTCACTTTGTAAGCATGAATAAAGCAGGTGTTTGGATAGAAATTCTAGTTATAACATTCTTACGCTGTTTCCAGTCCCTCCCGACTGTACAGATATTTCAGAAAAAAGGGGAAGGGAAAAAAAAAAGGGGGGGGGGAGGATTAGTTGCATCAATATTTTTTGTTCCACTTACTTCACACCTCCTGCTATATGTTTAACATATTGCAAGTGTCAAATATATGGGAAATAATTTTTGGAAGAAAAATCCTCCTATTCAAGAAAGGTAACAAACGGGTTTGTTTCTTAACAATAGGAAGGGTACAATATATTACTTACAGAAATAATGTCTCTGTTGTTCAGCTCAAATCACAACTGTTTTTACTATCAAAATATGATGACTATCTTTTAAAACTTTAGACAACTAAACATTGTATTGATATTCCCTCCAGTACATTTGTGCTAACTCCATGATATGAAGAAAACCCAACAAAATATTTTAACAGCAACAGAAACTCCTTTTTAACAGAAACTCCTATGAGTTTCATGTAATGTTATTTTTTTCCATCTTCAGGATGAGTATAAGAGGGGCTAATGATAAGTCCCATGTAGGAATAAGTGGAGTCCCCTTTGTACACATGAAAATATACAGTACACCCGTGTATGTTTTATACTGGATAGCTAGCATTTTGACTATTTTATCACACAAAAAGCTCTGCATTGATCAGTTTGAATGTATTTTTCCATTACAACTGATGAGTCCCACTGGGTAACAAGGATGAATATTTAGAATTTAATCAAAAGCATGAAGAGACAATATTTTCCCAGTAAACTTACTGTGCCGAGTCAGAAAAGTTATGCTCTCTATATCTACTGTCAATAACAGTCCTAACTAATTCACAAAGAAATCAGCGATCTATGGTCAGATGTTAAGAATGGTGTAAGTTCATGTGCCTGATAAAATATATTTTCTGTGTATTTTAGTGTTTTAAACTCTACTAACTCTATTTGTGATTTCATGATTTAAATTATTTTTCCCCCATTAGTCCTATGTTGAAAACAGTGATATTGCATAGAGTTTCTTTATGTGTTTCAGAAGGGTGTGAGGAACAATAACAACTAACACTTCTTGGGATGGGAAAACTCCTCTCTTCCCTAGTGAGCAAGGAAGTCTATCCACACCCAGTATTTTCCAGAGGCCATTCACCGCCAGAGGAGAGTAAGAGAAAGCAGGGGAAACTGAATTCAATATAGTGTAGGGATAAGATAAAGGCTGATAAAACAGATGAGGTAATGTTTCTAAAGGTACGTTTCTAACTTGTTAGGAACTGTTTTTAAATGTATATTCACTGGTGATACCTTTTCAAGGCCTTGTCTAGACATAGCATTATATTCTTACTAGTAAGAATTCAAAATAAAATTTCCCTTAATTTGTCTTGACAATAAATGTCAGTGTGAAAATGTGGAAGCAGAAGAACACTGGGAAGGAAGGATGGTATAATTCTGCAAGAGTATACTTCTGCAAATTGCAGAAGTTAGTCCTCTGTTCTGCTGAAGCACTTACAATGTTATAGTCTTATTCAGAACCTTAAAAAAACAGCCGCTCACTCCCAAACCATAAGTTATATCAATAGTCATGAGATGCAATCAAGTCCATGATATCAATTTTTTTTCTTAAGATTCTTACCCCACAAACATTTTAGTGGTGTACTCTAAGAATATGTTTATTCATAGGCTGCTTAAACTAGTTTTGAACTGGTTAACTCAGATATCATTGAATGAGACTTTCTAAACAAATATTTTGCCTGAGAGATTTGGAGTTCTTAGTATTTTGAAGATTTTACTATTTCTTTTCAATGAGTAGGTGAACAAAAGTCAGGCTGATTACAAAGCACATATTATCTTGATTGATGAAGTCAAGGTCTTCCTAAGAAAAAGACCATTCTGTTTTGTCTGCTACAAAACAGATTCAATACGGGAGCTGCAATGGAAAATAGACTAACAGAAAGTTAACAGGCTAGGCATCAAGGAATATGATCAGGTTCTAAAAAAAATCTTATATTTTCCCAGGAATGCTAATTACCCAAGCAAGCCTTAACACTATTCGGTGAACAGTGTATACAATTGGTAAATTTAACCTGGAATACTTTTTTAAGGCTGCATGTCAATATAAACACATCAAGAAACACCAACCAAGAATTGTGGGTTTGCTAATTGTGGACATCTGTTTTGCATGTCTGTCACTGACTGGTGATCACACATGAAACACAGGGAAAAACAAGCATTTTTCCATAGATGGGAGTATTGTGAAAGCTCTATGGATAGCCTCCTTTTAACTTGCTAATGGCTCAAATTTGTTTTTGTTTCAGTTGGCACAGTGAAACCATAAAACATTTTTATCCTTCTCTTAACCTTCACATTATTTTAGAGAAACAGGTACATTCAAGTGGTTGATCATCCATAGAATACTTCTTCAAACAATCATAAAGTTTTGGGAAACACAAAGCCAATGAATTCTAAACAAAAGTTAAATACTTTCTCCTGAACACCTGTCTATTCAACTGAGGGGTCAAAGAAAAAAAATTTAAATCAATAAATGTTAGCAATTGCCAAAACTTGAAGCATTACTTATTATTCCACCAAAGGTGTTTTTGTTTGTTTGTTTGTTTGTTTTGATTTTATTTTTATTTTTTTCTCTTCAGCCCAAAGAAGTGAAGTCAACTTTTATTTTAGTCAAAATGAGTACAACTATCTAATGCAGACTGGACAAGGGATATGCAGACACAATACTTAACTATATCAAGGATTTTTTTCATGTACGTTTTTGTTGTTGTTTTTAAAATATAATTTAACAAGAAATGTTTGTTTTTTAAAAAAAAAAAAATTAAAAATTTTGCAGCAAATACAGTGAAGACTAAGCAAAAGGAAAAAAAATGTTAATAATCTAAAGAATTTCAACTCACCTATATGTTACTAGGAGGTAACTCATTCTGGAGAACAGACATTGGCATGTGAATACTTCTCCCTGAAATATCATTACTGTTACTAGCAGTCATCATTAAAATTTCTTCTGTTGAGGGTGATGAAAGAAGGCAGATGAACATTTCCATTAACTGAACATAGTCCAATTTGTTATTTGATAATGAGGTATGTGTAAGAGTTTTAGTGTCTTTGTACACTAAACTAATTTAACTGCTACTCCTGTCAGCATTTCTTGGACTACTGTATTCTGAAGTATTTTAGCAACTACTATAAACAGTAACTTGAAGATCTAATCTCAACTTTAGCTGGTATTCCATAAAACACTGAACTGTGTAGCATAGTGATAGCAAAGACCTGATCCTGATCAATAGTTTTTATACTTCGGAGAAAAATGAATAAGTGTTTTTTAAAAATAGGTTTTCTGGTTATACATGGTTATACAGATTTCATGATGCATATACCATTGTCCTTTCTCAGTATAATTTTCCTCCTGTGTGGTGGCTGTGTTTGGCTTATGTTTTTTATTATTATTATTATTATTTCATTTTATTTTATTATTTTTATTTATTTATTTATTTATTTTAGTTTTCCATCCTTACATTTGCGATTCATTAAGATGTTTAAGGAACATATGCAAAAAAAGACGGAGTTTACTATTTTTGAGGGGATTTTGAAGTAGTTCCTCAACTGGATTTTCTTGTCAGTGGGATTATTTTTTTAATTGGATTTTTATTTGTATATAAATGGATTTCACAGCCTTTTTGACAGAAGGTTATAATACCTGAAGTTAGCAGAGTTGTTTATGAAGATTTCTGGGGTTTATTTCCTTCACATTTTATTTTATTTTATTTTATTTTATTTTATTTTATTTTATTTTATTTTATTTTATTTTATTTTATTTTATTTTATTTTATTTTATTTTTCCTTGTTTACTAATCCAACACAGAAATGGGAAATGTAAAGTAACAGTAGCAGGTTTTTTTCTTCTTCAGTGAGAATTACCATTAATAACCATGAGGAGCTACATCTGAGAATCTGAATTCTTCAGTTTAAGAAATACATGCCTGTTCAGTTTGGGATTAAATTTTTATATATGAGAGAACCTTACAGGTAATTCATAAAGTTCACTTCATGGAGCTTTCTAAACAATATTACTTTACTATATATGATGTGGTAATAACAGTCAGACCAATACAATTTTAATAATTAGTTTTTAGTTTAATAATTAGTTTAATAAATAGTTTTTAGATTTAATAATCTTGTTTGTAATTTAACTTTCAAATTTGAGACAGTTACTTTTCACCTCACTAAGAAATATTTTGTTCTGTTAACAAATGCATAACAAATAACTCGTAAAATAATTGCTTTATAACCACATTGGAAACAGCCCATCTTTGGAGGTAGAATAGAATATTTCAAAAATCCTACTATTAATACTTCAGCCATGTTCCACCCAGTCATATGCTTTCTATGATTTGCAACAAATTTATCCCAAGCATTTGTATGCACAAAAACTGTACCCACAACAAAACACAAACATGAGCCTCAGAGGATGAAGGGCTATGAGCCACAACAGAAATTAGAATGCATTCTTTGCACACAAACTCATTATATCAAATTCTGATTAAAAAAAAATCTATATGGATAAAAAAATATATATAAGGATTACTACATTACTTAGTGTAAGTAGTTTCATGAAAATAAACTACAAAGAATAAAATGAGGTATCTTTTTATTAAGAAACATGTAAAGGTGACTTCAGATAGCACAAGGAAAAAATATTTTTTTCTTAGATCAGCAGCAGATGCATTAGACACTAATGATGTTCACAAAAATGTTCTTAAACTGTAATTCATTAGGAAGATGATACTAAAAACATCTGAAGTTTTAGAATAAAAGTCAGTGTTGAAGGTCAAAACAGTCTTCTTGAGAGGATAAGATCATACAATTTATCAAATGATTTACACTAGGAGTTATTTGTGATTTATAATACCTAATCTTTATCTACCTAATTTTACTAGTGATCTGCTCCTTTTGTTAGACTTGGCAGCAGCTGTTGGTCCTACTCACCTGTGATTTCTTGTTGAAATGAATTTTCAGTTGGTTTTCCTCCTTTCTCACTTCAGTGTAGAGCATAAGGGATCTTATCTGCAAGGTCGTAGTCTGTTCTTGACTTGCTAATCTCTTAAATGCTGCAGAGTACTCCAGAATATATATTTGCCATATGTATTTGCTATATGATAACTGAAGATCAGAAATATGAAATGAGAATCCAGGAACAGCTAGAGCTGGTGTTCACGTGGTCCTAATAGAAAAGGTTTCTACGTGTAGAGAGGAAATGATAGTGAGAAATTTTGTCAAATTGACCAGCTGACACCTATCTTGAGCTTGCCAGAAAAAGTAAAATTCCAGTGAAGTTCAGAGACATTCTAGCATTCCCAGTTGGATGGTTACTTGAAGTCAATGTGTCTGGTGAATTTAAAAAAAAAAAAAAAAAAAAGATGGAATTTTAAATAAAGTGTGAATAAGGTAAAATGGTCTACAAAGAGTCTACAAAAGTCCCTGTCCCCTGTTTCCCTAGAGGTAGGGGTTTTCTTTAAAACAGACTTTAGAATCACTTCTAGTCCCCAAAGAAGTGCTTTCCATTCCTTCTGTGACTTGGTTATCCACTTCCTCCTCCTTACTGAGACCTTTCTGTTTGAGCTTAAGGCTCATGACTCTAAGACTTCTCTCTTGTCTCACATGCCTCTGGAAGCCTCAGATTTCATAATTAGACAATTTCAGTGAGCTCTTTGAAAAAAAAATATAAATAAATCCATAAAAATCAGTGTCCTCTATTAGTGAAATAAAACATACACTTTAAACTATAATAAAGCTCTACATAGAGCATTAAATGCATGTTAAATGTATTTTAAACTTTTCAGATGCCACAACAAGTTTTGCAGCCGCTCAGGGTGGTCAGAATATGGCTATTCCTTTCTAATGCAGTCTCTTCATTACAGAAGGTTGGAAGTAGTATTTTTAGATTTGTGTGGTTGTCAAAAATTTAGCATATCCTGGTGATTTTAAATGATTTTCTCAACTGCCACAGATGCTAAGAGAAACTTTGGAAGCTTTCTGGGATGCTTCAGATTCAAATGGCATGTTAAAGAGACTGATATCAACAACCAGTTATTTTCAGGTGTTTCTGTATTAATGACAAATGTGTGCTTCTTCATTTAAAGTGCAAAGTACTACATGAGTATGATAAGAAACAGTCATGTTGAAGAAGAAACTGTCAGTAAGAAGATGAAACAGTCTTCTTATGGAGAACTTAGTGATCTAGTACAGGCTTGAAAAATGATTCAGTGAGAAAACTTACTGACTTCGCCATATGTTTGCAGAATTGCTAAACAAGCATCACAGACAGACAGCAATAAAATAAAATAAAATAAAATAAACATACCTATTTTAGACAGAGAAACTGAAATTCTCTGATTACCTTCCAAGGAAGATTACCTTCTGAGGAAATCTTCTGCAAGAAGGCTGACAGAAGACATTGAATCAGTATCTTCAAAGCTTATTCCAATACATGAACTGTAAATCCATTTTTCTTATATCTTCGTACTTAATGCAATTCAGAGATGTCTGCACTTTATTAAGTTAGTAATCTAATGACTAATCAATAGAAATGACTATTCTTTTCCTCTTGTAGAAGGCGTCCAGTTTACATTACTGTTACTATGTAGTTTATTTATTTCTGTTGCATGAATCTGTGTCTTACAGGCTACTTAGTACTTGTACTTGGATGGCAGAAGAATGACTATTTAATCTTTCTTATCCTCTCCTGTACTCTCAACACTTCCAAAAAAATATTAATAATAATAATAATTATTATGTTGTGATTTTGTCCATGCAAAGAAAATGTTATTTGTTTCTCAGTGCAGAAACCAAGCTATGCCTTGGTGTGGAAAGGGAAGTAACAGATTGTTTTAGAAAAACAAAATGGTAAGATTTCACTATGCATATAGTTAGGAAGCTGGAGGAATAAGATTCTTGTTGTAAGGTTATTTAAAATAAAAAAATAACTAAATAAATAGATAAACAAAATGTAGAGAGCTCATTTTCTTTTAATTGATTTATTCTTTCTATGTTTTTCTTTTATTTATTGTTGCCAAGTCTTTCCCTAGTTTAGATCAACTGAAACAAACAGAAGCACTCAAAGCACATACAGTTCATATTGCTTCACCACTGCTTGAATGAATTATGAATTATACTACTTGCAGAATGACTAGGAGTTAGGAATGAAAAGAATGGAAATCTGGAACCAGAACTACACAATCTGTTCTGTTTGTTCCTAAGGAGACCTTTTGTTTGTCATGATACATTGTACTTCTTTAGTATGTTTGAAAGTTGTAACTTAGAAACAAGAAGATTCCTTGCCTTATACTTTATATATAAGGCTTTAATAATATATACTTTATATATAAAGTATATATACTTTATATACTATATATATATACTTTATATATACTTTTATATATATAAAGGCAAATAACAAAATGTTACTTTATTTCAGTAAACTTCTGAGAATTTTCATTTTAATACTTAAAATGTATAATACCACCAATTAAAATGCCACAGAGTAGGATGAGATGCTTTTGGATAGTCTATAATATATTATACAGTATCAGGAATTTAAAAAGGACCTCAGTATACTTTACTTGAGGAACTGATACTTTAGAAATTGTCACTACATAACAGACAATACAGTGGCATAAAAATGTTACATCATTAGAAATTGTTTGCTTTTAGTCATTCTTTTTACAGTTTTCTGTTGTGAAGTCAGTCTTTCTTCACTTGACTGTGGTTGCTTTCTTCCATTTTCAAATACGTATATATATACACATCTATATTCTCTTTTCTCTTTAGAGATATTACTGGGAATGTAATCACTTTTAAGGTCATGCTTCTCTCCAGCTGGTACATCAGTATCCTCTTGGAAGCTCTTACTAACCTCTTGATGTGAAGCAATCGAAACTACTACCTCATCAGTGCAGTACAATGAAGGGTAACTCCAGCATTCAGCACTCAGTGTGGTGAATTCAAAACACAGCTTTAATATACAAATTTTTGACATCAATTAAAAGAAAATAGTCATCTGTAAATGTACGCTTGTTTGTTGATATCTTTTTTTTTTTTTTTCTAGAGCTTAACAGTAAAACCTGATGTCAGATTATTTCTCTTCAGAATATTAATACGTATTAGAAAGTTTGTTTGAAAGATTTGTGGCCAAGAAGGCCAACAGCATCCTGGCTTGTATAAGAAATAGCGTGGCCAGCAGGGCTAGGGAAGTGATTGTCCCCCTGTACTCGGCTCTGGTGAGGCCGCACCTTGAGTACTGTGTTCAGTTTTGGGCCCCTCACTACAAGAAGGACATGGAGGTGCTTGAGCAAGTCCAGAGAAGGGCAACGAAGCTGGTGAGGGGTGTGGAGAACAAGTCTTATGAGGAACAGCTGAGGGAGCTGGGATTGTTCAGTCTGGAAAAGAGGAGGCTCAGGGGCGACCTTATTGCTCTCTATAGGTACATTAAAGGAGGGTGTAGCGAGGTGGGGGTTGGTCTGTTCTCCCACGTGCCTGGTGACAGGACGAGGGGGAATGGGCTAAAGTTGTGCCAGGGGAGGTTTAGGCTGGATATTAGGAAGAACTTCTTTACTGAAAGGGTTGTGAGGCATTGGAATGGGCTGCCCAGGGAAGTGGTTGAGTCACCATCCCTGGAGGTCTTTAAAAGATGTTTAGATGTAGAGCTTAGTGATATGGTTTAGTGGAGGACTTGTTAGTGTTAGGTCAGAGGTTGGACTCGGTGATCCTGGAGGTCTTTTCCAACCTAGATGATTCTGTGATACTGTGATTTGCAGTGTCCTCCTGCACTGGGAAACCCAAAATAATGGTCGCACAAAAGCTGAATAGAAAAGAAGAATCAACTTCCTTTGAAGTTATTGTTGTAGCCTCATATCTGCTCACTTTGAAAGTAACTAACCATGTATTTGGTCTTCTTCATGAGAAGAGCACACTTCTGGCTTTTGCACTATTAGAACTCTCAAGTTCTCTTCTGCAAAGTTGCTTTCTATGTAGTCTGCTCTAATCTTTCTGTCTATTCTGCAACTGAAGAGTTGAAGGGAGTTCTGAAAAGATAGAGGAACTGCACTGTCAAGAGTTGTTACCTGTTTTGTAATATGGGAAGAAGAAAACATTGGTTTAATCAGCTTAATCAGTCCTGCACTACTGCGGTTCAGCAATCTAAAACTTTATCCATGAATGTGACAAATAATGTGATTATATTATCTCCTTTGCCTGCTGGACAAATTCATTGTCTTTCTCAAGATTGATTGATTTTATATATATATATATATTTTTTTGGTCATTATTATTTATTTTGTTGAAATGTGCTAGAAGAGCACAGCAGATTTTCTTGATTACCAGTTTCTGTCAGTTCATTGAATCCTGAAAGTTTGCAGCAGTCTGAGATCCTGCTTCATATTTCAAGAAAATATCCTAGAGTACACACGCACACACACAAACACAGGAATAACAACAAAAACAGCTGGACGTTCTGTCCACACCCTTGTTTGATTCAAGAGAAGTAAATTTTTTCTGCTTCAGAAAGCCTATTTATTGATGCATGTTTCAACATTCAATTCCACTCAGCCAGAATCTGTTTCCAAAATTGAGATACTTTATAGGTTTTAAGCTGCCATTCCACAGATAAGTGGATTCTTTGGTTCATAAAGGGTTTGTCATGGATTGTCACATCATTACAGGAAATATTTTATTTGTTCCATGAGATGACATGACTGAATGTTTTTAATTTTATTTTTCCTACGGCTCTTCCTGAAGCTAGTGACTCAGAATTTTGCACTCACTTAACAAATTAGAAGTGAGGGTAGCACTGTACATTTAATTGCCTTTTTCTCTCTGTATTGGACCAAAAGTGGCATAAATCAAACTAATAGACTTTTCAAATTGTCCATATTCAAGCAAAAGAGTGACATCTTAAATCAAATACAAGCAAAAAGCATCACATCTCTTATCTTTGGCCTAAGGACAAATTTCTTAGTGCTACACTTGTACTGAATACAGTGACTAAAAAACTCATACACAGAAAATAATGATATCAGGTTTGTTAATATGTTAAAATATTGCAGTACTTTCCTACAGCCAGGTGAGCAACAGGAAAATCAGGATCTTTCCTACCATAAACCTTTATTTGGCACTATATGAAGATGTAGGAAGGGCAGAAGTTCAGCTGTATGTGTAGAGATTCTTTTAATTGTTACTATTCATATTGTGACAAAAAGCTTTTGCATAGGATTTCAAATATCTTTCTTCAGGATTTTTTTCTGCAACAATATGTTAAGTGAAATTCTGTACTCTCAGAGAATGCAATAGATCACTAGAGTCTGCTGAATTCCTGTATATTCAACTTTCAGTGATAAGGAACCTGTATTTTGGAATCGTCAGCATGTTCCAGAAAGAAAGCTGACTTAATGGGTGGTAAATCCTTATTACTTTTTCTCTTTCACCCAAGGACCAGAAATCACTTTTACAGTACCTGCAATGTATCCACCATCTGATATATATAAAATATTTTTCATAATTCTAAAAATATATTACTGAATATCAAAAAGTGTTTATGCAACAGTGATAGTAGATCATATTCTCATAAAATAAAGAGTGTTAAAAGCAGACAAAGCCAACAGCTGGAATGCAGTAGGCAACTGGAAGTAAATTTGGAGCAAGTATTGTTTCCCAACTTTTGCAAGAGTCAAGCTGACAACAGTGATTGCCATGCATCTAGATTGCCATAATTATCTGAAATTGGTAGACATTGTCATCATTTATGTAAAACCTCTCCAGAATCATGTATTTATTTGTGATACTGTGACATGTAACTCCCTTTGGAACTCTATCTGTCCACTATAGACTTTTTGTCTTGTTTTGTGCTTTGTTGTTGATGTCAGAATGCCAAGGTCTATCACAACAAACTAAAAGGTCCATTCACCCAGAGTAACTGAATGTCTTATCTATCTGATATGTGGAGAAAAGGTGCTTCTCCTTGAGGCCAACATGCTTTTAAGACAGTTGACAGGGTCCTTAGTACTCCTAAGATCAACAAGCAGCTTTCTTATGCTGGTCCAGCTTCTTGCAGTTATGCTGAAAGGTTTGGTCTTGCACACTGCATCGATGGGAAGGTCTGTTACAATATGACTTTGAATTCTAATTCCTGGATAAAAACAGCCTTCTTCATAGATTTAAAAAAAAAAAAAAAAAAAAAAGACTAGCTAATACAGCTCTCTTACAGTACACAAAAATACTGTACAGTTCCTTGCCATTTCATAATATAAATATGAGCAAGCCAGTTTAATATTATTCTAATTTGATTTTATTATATGCTTATTTATTTATTTAATAAGCAGAATTTTATCAATCCAAAGAACTCAAAGGGAGAAAATTCTTAGTATCCCTTCAGAAATAGTTTCCAATTTCTTTCGGTGGTATTTATTAAAGCTGGTGTTTTATTAATTTTCTTCACAATCAGAAACATTTTATGTGATTTCACTTTCCCACCTGATATTACATCATGCATAGCAATGCAGTGACACTTACTGCTCTAGTTGTGAAATATATTTTTAGTACATGGCAAGCAAAAAGATCTCCAACTTTGATTTTCATATATATCTCTTGATGCCATTTGAAATACCTTTGGTGTGTTAAACAAAAATTTTGTTTTAAACTTAACTATAAAAGATACAAACAGAAACTAAGAATAAATCACGAGATATCCAAACAAAATTTTTTCCCTCTTTCCGCAATACACAATAGCTTCATCTATTTCTAACCGATGCTGATTTTTTCATCTAGAATTCCTTCTTGCACCTCCAAATCAAAATGTTTAGATTTCTGGGACTATAATATAATCCAGCTAGTCCAGCAGCTTTAATTTGCTGGTTATATTCTTTAGATTTTCTTGTTTTCTCTTCTAAACTCTCCAGAAAACTGAGCAAAAGGCAAACAAAAAATTTTGTGACCAAATGTTGTTGACTTCTCACATGCTGTTCTTCTTGCCTGAACGGAAACAAAAAAGCAAGCTTACATCTATTCAGAAATGGATAATATCCAAAAATGCTACTATTTGGGATTTTAATGTTGGAATAATTTGGAATTATAGTAAATTATTCATTTCATCCCAGATTCTAGGAAACATGTAAATTTATATTTTGTTGTAAATACATGCCAGATAATATGAAAGACTGCTAGACTTATGGATATATCTAATTTTAGGCATGTTTCTGTAGAAAAATATCTAAACCGAGAAGCTATGCAATATTAGAAAGAATGTATATATGACTGTGTTGAGATACTTTTATTATCAGAGTTTTCTTAGCACAGTAATGGTTGGATTATGAATAGTTTTGTAACTTGTTTTGTACTTCATTAGCTGTCCACAGGGGACTGAGTGGTGACCGCTTGACTCAGCTGTTAAACTGCAGTGCTCAGTCATCAGGAAATTACTTGGCCACTATTGATTCACTACTGAGAAGTATGTTGTGCTACATCTTGGGAAGCCATTCTTAGTAGCCAAAGATTTCTACCACATTGGCACTGAAAACTTATCTTGTGAGTTTTTCATGTTGTAAAAATCTGAAATGCATAGATACGAGAATCACAATTCAGTGACCTTAATGCAGCAAGACACCTAAGAGGAAATGGGGCTACAATAGCACATCACTGGTATTTATACAAGAAACATTTACTGATGGCAAGAGAAAAGCTAGTCTTATGTTCCTGTCACTCTTGTGAGCATTGTTTTTAACCTTCTTCTCTCCATTTTAGAAAAAAGTAGAGAGGGAATTGTTCACATGGAAGCAAAAATGACTAATGAAATGTGTATTAACACTTGCAAGGGGACATGTCATTTCCTCTAATTTCATTTTAAGTCTTGTAAAAAGCAGATGTTCACTTGACACAATTGTGAGTTCATTTGTCTATGGAACTTTGCAGTCCAGGGGTCAGCATAGCAGCTATCATTCCAGATACAAGGCATAGAAGTACAGTATTGAATAACAGGGATTCAAACCGAGGGGAGTGAGAGGAAAACCAAAGCAAATACAAAGTGTATGCAACATACCTTTCATACTAGTTAAAGTTAATTCCATTAAGTCTGTCATGCCCAAGGCTGTTAAATCTAGACATAGTTCCCTCTAGTACATTGAGGCCTTTTAAATTAAATTAATGAACTATTTATTATAAGGTATACAACAGCTTACATAGTTTTCCACTCAAAGAAGAAGATGTACTTAACTCCCACTTGATTTATTACATTTATAATACCTCTCTCTTTGGAGTAATTTTTGACACTAAGAACGTTCTCTGAAATGACACAATCACACAGTCATAGAATGGGTTGAGTTGGAAGGGACCTTACAGATCATCTAGTTCCAACACCCCTGCCTTAGTGTAGCTGAAAAAGAAACACCTAGTGATGAATGATACCTTTCTGACATTGGCATAAGCAACTGCCAGACGTCATAAATAAAAAATCTCCTGAAGGCCAACAAACCAAGGCATATAAATCTGTGTAAGTTCTGAATAGCTTCAGTAATGAGGAGATGGACAGAAAGACAGAATGGAAAGAAAAACAGTCTAGTTGTAGTCTGTGCTCTTTGCTTTTCTTCTCAAGACAGGAGGTACTCTGCTATCCCATAATCTATTCCATAACTCTTCTGGGGAGAGGAGGGGAATGACACACACACACACACAAAGCAGCAGTTTTATTGCTATTGGAGAAATAACAAATGGTGGAACTCTTTTAATTGTATCAGGCTATTTTTCATGAGAAAATGTTGAAAGATTTTCTAAGGGTGACTGTGATTCATTATGCTGTCAATAACAGATTGTAGTGAGGTGGAGAAGGTGAATTCTGAAGAGATCTGAGTGGTACCTTGCTGATGATGTGGTAACTGGGGAAAAAGTATATATCTAAATCTAAATAACCTTAAAAATCATAACAGTAAAACGAGGCTCTGGAAACACTGTGTTCTGATTGTAATGGTATTTATGACCATTTGATTGGAAAAAGCTAAATAAGAGGAACCCAAGCCTGAATACCCATTTCATCTTTAATATTGCTATCCAGATAAGCATGTATGTAGTGGTAAGATTTCAGTAAAATCTCAGAGAAAGAAACTTTTCACAACCATTATGATAATCTGGAAAATATGTGGACTTAACATGGGAAAAAGGAGAGGGTAGCAAAATTAATATGAATAAATATGTGTTGTAGTGGTATAAATTTGCTGACCCTGATTATCTGATTCTTTAGCTCAGATTATATTCCATTTGAATATCAGCCCCGGCCATTGGCTCAATGGTACTTAGTGACTATCTCAGCAATTCTGTAATTTACAATCTGGTTCCAGTGCCTATATGCAATCCAAAGGTTAAAAATAAACTTGAACAGTGTCCTGGTTTCAGTTAGAACAGAGTTAATTTTATTCCTAGTAGCTGGTAGAATGCTATGTTTTGGCTTAGGATGAGAAGAGTGCTGATAATACCCCGATGTTTTAATTGTTGCAGAGCAGTGCTTATACTAAGCCAAGGACGTCTCAGCTTCTTGCTCTGTCCTGCCAACGGGCAGGCTGGGGGTGCAGCAAGAGCTGGGAGGGGACAGACCCAGGACAGGTGACCCAAACTAGCCAAAGACGTATTCCATACCATCTGACGTCATGCTAAACAATATATAGGGGTGACTAGCCAGGGGGAGGGGGCCGGACTGCTCGGGGTTAGGCTGGGCATCGGTCAGCGGGTGGTGAGCAATTGCATTGTGCATCACTTGTTTGTACACATTATTAGTAGTAGTACTATTATCATAATTGTTATTATTATTGTTATTATTGTTGTTGTTATTATTATTTTCCTGTCTTATTAAACTGTCTTTATCTCAACTCACAGGCTTCACTTTCTATTTCTCTCCCCCATCCCGGGGTGAGGAGGGGAGGGTGAGCGAACGGCTGCGTGGTGTTTAGCTGCCGGCCGGGTTAAACCACGACAGTCTGCTTAGGATTCCATTCTTTCTCTTCCCTTGGCCATAGCTGGCATACAGATATTCAGACTGTTTTTTTGTTTGTTTGTTTGTTTGTTTGTTTGTTTTTCTAGGAGAGTACTTTATTATTTATAAAAGCATTTTCTATTTTCTTTATGCCTTCTCAGTGGAGTAACAGATATAAAGGGTAAAAAAAAAAAAGGAGAAGGAGAAGGAGAAGGAGAAGGAGAAGGAGAAGGAGAAGGAGAAGGAGAAGGAGAAGGAGAAGGAGAAGGAGAAGGAGAAGGAGAAGGAGAAGGAGAAGGAGAAGGAGAAGGAGAAGGAGAAGGAGAAGGAGAAGGAGAAGGAGAAGGAGAAGGAGAAGGAGAAGGAGAAGGAGAAGGAGAGGGAGGGGAGGGGAGGGGAGGGGAGGGAAGGGAAGGGAAGGGAAGGGAAGGGAAGGGAAGGGAAGGGAAGGGAAGGGAAGGGAAGGGAAGGGAAGGGAAGGGAAGGGAAGGGAAGGGAAGGGAAGGGAAGGGAAGGGAAGGGAAGGGAAGGGAAGGGAAGGGAAGGGAAGGGAAGGGAAGGGAAGGGAAGGGAAGGGAAGGGAAGGGAAGGGAAGGGAAAAAGGAAAAAGGAAAAAGGAAAAAGGAAAAAGGAAAAAGGAAAAAGGAAAAGGAAATTAGCTATTGATTTAATGGAATGTTTCAGGTTTACAGTACTGTACATGAGAACTGTCTTAGCCCAGCCTCCTATGGGATCTTTATGACATAAGCAAGCATCCCAGCTTGGCACAGTAGTAGGAAGGAAACAATAGATCTCTGATTTTGGTGTTTGTGTGTTTGTTTGTTTGTTTTGTTTTGTTTTTCATTTAATTCAAATCTTTTTTCATTTAGGAGGCCCTTGTGGGAACATTTCAAGAGTAAGCTTGAATTTGTAAGAGAAATCATAGCTGTCAAAAGCACTGACAATAAAGCTAAGCAGCTTGTTGATGTTAGCAAGCAGAGACAGACAATAAGAAATGTATGATGTCAGGTTGAAATAGCATAAACATCGCATTGATGCATATATATTACAAAGAAAAGCAAGCACCACTTTATTAGATGTATGTCTGATGTGGGGAATAATTCAGTCCAGCAAGCTTTTGAAAATGATTTCCTAAAATATTTTGGCATTGATATTATCAAATCAACTTCCTAGAAACTAGCTGTTCATGCAAAATATTTATTGGTTGCTTTATATACATATAAACTTACAAGAATGAATAATGAAAACCTATGGAAAAACCTATGGAAACCTACAGAAAAACAGGACTCAATTTCTCATAGCTTTGCCTTACTGTATCCTCCTTTTTAAGTAAATCAAGTAAGTAGACAGTTCTGTAAGCATTTAACTATAATCTTCAAAATTCTGGAATTCTGAATTTGAATGCTGAATATCTGATTGACTTCCTAGAATAGACAGGAAAAATCACATTCTACAGTGTTAGCTCTTTGTGGTTGAACACAGTCTTTCAAGAAAGTTTGAGACATTGTTTCCTCTCAAAAGGGTTTACTTCTGCAAACCTGTACCAAAAAAGATTGTCAGTTCTGAGAATGTGGTGTGAAAAAAGACCCTTCAATTTTCCAGTGAGAGGAAATGGAAATTATGATTTTGTTGTTATGTGGTTTGCTATGATGATTTTTTCTTTATTGCAGCATGTGTTTCCATAATCTCTAAGTGCTAAAGAGTAGCAGTTATTACTTTAGAAACTATTAAACACAGGACTAATTCCTCTCTCATTAAGAATCTGGTAAAGGTAAATTTTAGATGTGGAACTTTCATTTCATGCACAGTAATAGTTGATTAAACCAAAGGAACTGTTGTATGTCTTGTATGACATGAAGGCTAGCATTATGTTAAGGAAGCATGTGTTTGGTAAATTCATCCAATCTTGGGTTGACTTATCCAGGCTGGGGTAGTAGACATTCAGGTATTTCAAAGATAACCATAAAAAACACAGATCTGACTGTATTTTGGAGTTACATTTCATAGCTAATAGCAATATTTGCTTTCAGAATTTTTGTTAACAAGCAATTTGGGTGATGTGGATTGAGTTTTGACTTCAGCCAAGGATGTCTCTTAGATTTGGGTGTTGTCTTCCAAAGGCAGATGTGTATTTTGAAATGTCTTTGTAGGGTTACTGATTTGAAAGTTTCGTTTGAGTGGTGCTAGAAGGTGCCCGGAAAAATCAGCTGTTGGTAAAACAGATGAACTGGCATAAATATTTTAAAATGAACTTATTTATTAACATATTTAAAATGAACTCCATCCTAGCCAAAACCATGACAGTGTCATCAACAAACTTGCTGGTGGCATGCTCATTTCACTGCCTATGTCACCAACAAAGATGTTAAATAGTGACGGTCCCAATACTGACCTCTAAGGAACATCACTCATTACCACTCTCTACCTAGCCATCAAGCCGTTGACTGCAACCCTTTGAGTGTGACTATGCAGCTAATTCCTTCTGCACTGAGTGGTCCATCCGTCAAATCCATGGCTCTCCAATTTAGAGACAAGGATATCATGAGGAATACTTTGCACAAATCCAGGTAGATGACGAGATTTGCTCTTCCCCCATCCAGCAATGCTGTAACCCCATCATAGAAGGCCACCAGATTTGTCAGGCATGATCTGCCTGTGGTGAAGCCATGTCAGATGTCACCAATTTCAAATTATGCATGTCCTTATATAGATGTCCTTATTTCAAATGTGCCTATGCATAGTTTCGAGGAAGATGATCTTGCTCCATGATCTTGCTAGGCACAGAGGTGAGACTGACAGTCCTATAGTCCCCACGTCTTCCTATTTTCCCTTTTTAAAAATGGAGGTTATGTTTCCCTTCTTCCAGTCAGTGCTTCACCAGACTGCCACAGCTTCTCAAATATGATGGATAGTGGCTTATCAACTACATCTGCCTGTTCCCTCAGGACCCACCGATGTATATCATCTGGTCCTATGAAGTTGTGCACCTTCAAGTTCCTAAGATGGTCTTGAACCTAATCTTCTCCTACACTGGGCAGTTCATCATTCTTCCAGTCCCTGCCTTTGCCTTTTGGGTCCTGGGCCATTTGGATGGAGCTCTTGTCAGTGAAGACTGGGGCAAAATAATCATTAAGTACTCATTAAGTACTTCATCATACATACCTCTAGTACAACTACATACCTCTAATTTTTAAATTATTTTTATTTGCTATAATAGAATTAGTATGTTGTGAATTACAGCCAATTAAATAATATGTTTTCTAATATATACAGTTTCCATATCCTTGTGTTTATTCTCCATATTGTGAGCATTAGTGTAGAGACTTGAAAGCTCTCCCCTGGATTGTCCTAATATTTTTAATTGTCCCTGCCCTTCTTGTACATTTTCTGTGAATTCTTGTTCCCTTCTGATTTGTGAAAGTTCTGTCTACCTACAGACTGTTCTTGTCAGCATTCCTGGCTTGGTCTACTAGAAAGTTAGTAAGCCTGTATTGAAAATTTTGATTTATTAGTTCGTAGTGAAATTGTTCAACAATTCCTCTCCCTTAGTCAAGGCAGCCTAAGTCCATGCCATAGTTTCTTTTGTGTGTGTGTGTCTATGTCTTTACTTGAGTCTTTATTACTGTTCACAAATAATAGGGATTCCCAGGTTGATTTATTTATTAGTAGTAGTAGTATTACCTACGGTCTAAATCACTGTGATGACTTCACTTGGTAGTTATCTTAGCATTGTTACAGTTTGTTTTTTGTTTGTTTGTTTGTTTGTTTGTTTTGTTTTGTTTTCTCCACGGAAATCCTGGCCTTTTCATCCCATAGCTTGTTTGGTTGTTTGTTCTTTAACTTCAGAGAACCTACTGAAACTTTGATTCCAAAGAGTATTTTCTCCAATTCTTTAAGTGAAGATCAATTAAATGTTTATTTGCTGAGGTATGTCAATTCCAGAATTATTAAGAGAACATGCTGTTCTTAATATGTTAATCACATAGTGATATACAATTTTCTATGCTGTAGTGTGCATCTCCTTTGGGGAAAAGAAGAAAAAAAAAAAAAGAAAAAAAGAAAAAAGGAAGAAGAAAAAAATATGACCTTAAAAATGTGTGGCAAATTTCAAAGCTATATTGATTCTAATGTGAGATCTAGTACTGTACATGTATTTCATAGAATCATAGAACATCCCAAGTTGTAAGGCACCCAGGGACCCGCAAAGATCAACGTGTTCAATCTCTGGGTCCCCCAAGTACCACCCAAAAAATTAGACCATGTGTCTGAGAGCATTGTCCAAATGCTTCTTGAACTCCAGCAGGCTCGGTGCTGTGACTACTTCTCTGGGAAGACTGTTCCAGTGCCCGACTTCCCTCTCAGTGAAGAACCTTTTAATGATATCCAGCCTGACCCTCCCCTGTCACAGCTCCATGCCATTCCGTTGTGTCCTATAGCTGGTCACCAGAGAGAAGCAACTGGCACCTGCCCTTCACTCCCCCTCATGAGGAAGCTGTAGACTGTGATGAGGTCTCTCCTCGGTTTTCTCATTCTCATCCTCAGTCTTCTGTTCTCGAGGCTGAACAAACCAAGTGACTTCAGCCACTCCTCATATGTCTTGCCCTCCAGACCCTTCACTATCTTTGTAACCCTCCTTCAGACACTCTCTTGCAGTTTTATATATTTCTTATACTGTGGCACCCAAAACTGCATACAATACTCAGGGTGAAGTTGCATCAGTGCAGAGTAGAGCAAAACAATCACTTCCCTAAGCTGGCTAGCAATGCTGTGCTTGATGCACCCCAAGATATGGTTGGTCCTCCTGGCTGTCAAGGCACACTGCTGGCTCGTGTTCATCTTGATGCTGACCAAAACACCCAGATCCCTTTCTGCTGGGCTGATCTCCAGCCTCTCTTCCCCAGACTGTACATATAGCCAGGGTTGCCCCTTCTCAGTTGCACAATCCAGCACTTACATCCCTCTGATTATTACCCTTTACTGTTTTTTCAAGTTGGTAATGATGAAGTGTCAAAGAGAAACTAAAGAGCTATCAAAAGGGACATTAGGGCAATTGGTTGAAGGATCGGGTGCACAGGTAGTGTTTTCCTCCATCCTTCCAGTAGTGGGCATCAATATTGAAAAAACAGTAGTGGGGATCAATACTGAAAAAAACAGGCAAACCCAGTTGATCAATACGTGGCTCCGAGGCTGGTGCCACTGACACAGTTTCAGATTTCTTGATCATGAATACTGGGTCTGGCTGGAATGTTAACTTTCCCGGCAGCAGCCCATACAGTGCCGTACTCTGTACTTGTAGCTGGAACAGCAGTGTTATCACACCAGTGTTGTGTCTACTGCTGAGCAGCAGTGGCACAGCATTGGGCCTTTCTCTAACCCTCCTAGGGGGTGGGCAAAAAAGTGAGGAGAGAAACATCACTAGGGTAGCTGACCTAAACCAATCAAAGGGATATTCCATACCATGTGGTGTCACACTCAGCAATAAAAGGTGGAAACAGGAAGAAGAGGGGAGGGGTGGGCTCTCGTTGAGAAGACGTCGGTCCTCCTCTCGAACACCGGCTGCGTGCGTTGAGGCCTTGCTTCAAGGACGTGGTCAATCATCGCTCATTTGTGGGAAGTAGAGAGTAATTTCTTTCCTCTGCACTTCCATATAGCTTTCATTTATTTTGTTTGTTTGTTTTCCTCCCTTTTTTCCCCTTTCCCTTTTATTTCCCCTTAGTTAAATTGTTTAGTTCATAGTAGTCTTTATTTAATTATTATAATTATTTCCCTTTAATTAAATTATCCTTATCTCAACCCGTGAGTTGTTCTTTGCTTTACTTCTCCCCCTCCTCATCTAAAGGAGGGGGAGTGAGAGAGTGGTTGTGGGGTTTAGCTGCCCAGCACGGTAAAACCACCACAGTCCTTTTTGGCGCCCAACGTGGGGCTCGAAGGGTTGAGATAACAATAGAATTGATTAAACGCATACAACTAACACGCTTGCTAGTAACCATGTTCCTTGCCCTGTTAATAATAATGGCTTTGTTCATATGTCATGCAATTCGTGTCATATTCTCCTTTCTCCTATATATCCGATCCGACAAAGTGCTACAATCTGTGTTCACTTTTTTTAATTCGTTGTGCTGCCAAGCACTGACCTTGGTTTTACTCTGGAATTCAGGCTCTGCGCTGTTATCATTTGGGTCCCATGGAAACTATCTTTCAGAGAATATTCAGAACTACACTGCCTTCCTTTTCTCATCTGGACACCAGTTTATTAATAATACCAGGAATGGTACCTTTCCCTTCTTTCACAGTGGGCTAATTACAACAGTTTGGGAGTATTTTGAAGATCCATCTGTAACCCATGTATTGCTATTTCTAATTCTGAATAACAGGTTTCATTTTCTCTCTAAGATTAGTCGATTGTTTAGAAAACTTATTTGGGAATCTGTCCCGAAACAGTCTTGTGGTGAGTGGCACGGTGTGTGGGATGATGTTAGCAGATACCTGTCACGAGTGTCTCCTCCAATAGTTTTGAACTTCATCCCTGAGCAAGGGCTAAATCCTAAAAACTTGGTAGAACGTTTGAGAGTTGTATGTCCTGACCCTGATAATGCCGGAGAACAACAGCTTGCAGCATTGTGCTGGGTCCTGGTTTATTCCTATCAAACACTGTTTAACATCATCCAGCAACTTGAAGAGAGGGAGGAAGTCTCTGAATCTGATGACCAAGTAACACATGCTGTGGCTGACCCAGAGGACCAACCAACTATGGTATCAGTCGCCCCCATAGTCAAGTCAAAACAATGGAAACGGAGGTCAGCTCATTTAGTAAGGGAAGAAGGCTCTCCTAAGAAGGAGGGAGAAGGGGAATTGGCAGGCACCTCTAAAGCAGAGACATCACAAAAACAGCAGGAAGATGAGACGGAAATCATAAAGGAATCAGAAATCACTTGATCCATATCCCTGAGTGAGATGCGAGAAATACGAAAGGATTATGGTCGACGCCCAGGTGAACACATCCTCACTTGGCTGCTCCGATGCTGGGATGCTGGGGCCAGTAGCCTACAATTAGAAGGCAATGAAGCCAAGCAGCTGGGATCCCTCTCTAGAGAAAGGGTAATCGACAAAGTAATCGGGAGAGGAGGACAGGCCCTCAGCCTCTGGAGACCACTCCTGGCAGCTATCAAAGAAAGATATCCCCATAAGGAAGATATTGTATATCACATAGGCAAGTGGACCACTGTGGATAAAGGTCTCCAGCATCTGCGGGAATTAGCTGTGCGGGAGATGATTTATAGTGATTTGGACAATGCCCAGACACCTCAAGACCCCGATGAAGTCCAGTGCACAACATCCATGTGGCATAAATTTGTGCGGAGTGCACCATCAGCACATGCCAGTACCCTGGCAGCAATTCACTGGGACGAGGGGATGGGACCAACAATGTATGATGTGTCCTGCCAGCTTCAACAATATGAAGACAATCTCTCTGCGCCGCTACAGTCCTGTGTCTCAGCTGTGGAGAAACTGTCTAAAGGACTTGACAAGCTCGTGGAGAAAGTATATTCCCCCTCATCTAGACAGAGTGATACTTCAGCCACTAAGAATCAGCATTCACCTGCTCAAGAGAGAGAGTACCCAAGACGTACACCACGTGGCACCTTGTGGTTTTATCTGCGTGACCATGGGGAAGATATGAGGAAATGGGATGGTGTACCTACTTCAACCCTAGCTGCTCGGGTACGTGAACTGAAAGGAAATACAGCAGCAAGAAGAGGGGCTCCTAAGAGAAATGCTGCTCCAGTTTCTATTGGGCAGTACCCCAGAGGCAGTAGAAGAGCTGATGTTATTCTTGACCATGATGAAGGGACATCTACCTCTCATTTGCAAGAATTAAGTGGCAGACATTCCAGCCAGGACTAGAGGGGCCCTGCCTCTGGCCAGGTAGAGGAGAGGGATAACCGGATTTATTGGACTGTGTGGATCCGATGGCCTGGCACATCAGAACCACAAGAATACAAAGCTTTAGTGGACACTGGCGCACAATGCACCTTAATGCCATCAGGCTACCAAGGGACAGAACTCACCTGTATCTCTGGAGTGACAGGGGGATCCCAACAACTATCTGTACTGGAAGCTGAAGTGAGTCTAACTGGGAATGAGTAGCAAAAGCATCCCATTGTGACTGGCCCAGAGGCTCCGTGTATCCTTGGCATAGACTATCTCAAGAGAGGGTACTTCAAGGATCCAAAAGGATACCGGTGGGCTTTTGGCATAGCTGCTTTGAGCACAGAGAAGATTAGGCAGCTGTCTACCCTGCCTGGCCTTTCAGAAGACCCTTCTGTTGTAGGATTGCTGAAGGTTTGAAGAACAACAGGTACCAATTGCTACTACAACGGTGCACTGACGGCAATATCGCACCAACCGAGACTCCCTGATTCCCATCCATGAGTTGGTTCACCGACTGGAGAGTCAGGGAGTAATCAGCAAGACTCGTTCACCCTTTAATAGTCCTATATGGCCAGTACGAAAGTCTAATGGCGAGTGGAGGCTAACAGTGGACTATCGAGGCCTGAATGAAGTCACGCCACCACTGAGTGCTGCAGTGCCGGACATGCTGGAACTTCAGTACGAACTAGAGTCAAAGGCAGCCAAGTGGTACGCCACAATTGATATTGCTAATGCATTTTTCTCCATACCTTTGGCAGCAGCATGCAGGCCGCAGTTTGCCTTCACTTGGAGGGGCATCCAATACACCTGGAATCGGCTGCCCCAGGGGTGGAAACACAGCCCTACCATTTGCCATGGACTGATCCAGTCTGCACTGGAGCAAGGGGGAGCTCCTGAGCACCTTCAGTACATTGACGACATCCTCGTGTGGGGCAACACAGCAGAAGAAGTTTTTGAGAAAGGGAAGAAAATAATCCAAATTCTCCTGAAAGCTGGTTTTGCCATTAAAAAGAGCAAGGTCAAGGGGCTTACACAGGAAATCCAGTTCTTGGGGGTAAAATGGCAGGATGGACGTCGCCATATTCCAATGGATGTGATCAATAAAATAACAGCAATGTCTCCGCCAACTAGCAAAAAGGAAACGCAAGCTTTCCTAGGCCTCGTGGGATTCTGGAGAATGCATGTGCCAGGCTATAGTCAGCTTGTGAGTCCTCTATATCGAGTGACTCGAAAGAGAAACTATTCTGAGTGGGGCCCTGAGCAACAACAGGCATTTGAACAAATCAAACAAGAAATAGCTCGTGCAGTAGCCCTTGGGCCTGTCCGTACTGGACCAGCTGTGCAAAATATACTGTACACTGCAGCTGGGGAGCATGGGCTCACCTGGAGCCTTTGGCAGATAACCCCAGAAGAAACTCGAGGTCGACCTCTGGGCTTCTGGAGTCGGGGCTATCGAGGATCAGAAGCCAATTACACCCCAACTGAAAAAGAAATACTCACAGCATATGTGGGTGTTCGAGCTGCTTCAGAAGTTGTGGGTACAGAGGCACAGCTCCTCTTGGCACCGCGGCTACCTGTGTTACACTGGATGTTCAAAGAGAAAATTCCCACTACACACCATGCAACTGATGCTACATGGAGTAAGTGGATAGTGTTAATTACACAACGGGCTCGAATGGGAAAACCCAATCGCCCAGGAATCCTGGAAGAGATTATGGACTGGCCGGAAGGCAGAGATTTCGGAGTGCCAACAGAAGAGGTAACCCGTGCTGAAGAGGCAGCACCATACAATGAGTTGCCAGAAGACAGAAAGCAGTATGCGTTGTTTACTGACGGATCCTGCCGTGTGATAGGGAGCCATCGGAAATGGAAAGCTGCTGTGTGGAATCCCATACGACGAGTTGTGGAAGCCATGGAAGGGGAAGGTGAGTCGAGTCAGTATGCAGAAGTAAAAGCCATACAACTAGCCCTAGATATCGCCGAAAGAGAAAATTGGCCAGTATTGTATCTTTATACTGACTCATGGATGGTGGCAAATGCTCTGTGGGGGTGGCTGCAGCAATGGAAAGAGAGCAACTGGCAGCGCAGAGGTAAACCTATCTGGGCTGCTACCCTGTGGCAAGATATTGCTGCCCAGGTAGAAAACCTGGATGTTAAAGTACGTCATGTAGATGCCCACATGCCCAAGAGTCGCACTACTGAAGAACATCAGAACAACAAAGAAGTGGATCGAGCTTCGAAAATTGAAGTGGCTCAGGTGGACCTAGACTGGGAACGTAAGGGTGAGCTGTTTGTAGCTCGATGGGCCCATGAAACATCAGGACATCTAGGGAGGGATGCCACTTACAGATGGGCTCGTGATCGAGGGGTGGACTTGACCATTGAGGCCATCACGCAGGTTACCCATGAGTGTGAGACCTGTGCTGCAATCAAGAAAGCCATGAAGGTAAAATCTCCCTGGAACAGGGGGAGATGGCTAGGGTTTCAATATGGTGAGGCCTGGCAAATTGACTATATCGGACCACTCCCAAAAACTCGCCAAGGCAAACGGTACATACTCACCATGGTAGAAGCAACTACTGGGTGGCTGGAAACATACCCTGTAAACCATGCCACAGCCTGAAACACTATCTTGGGCCTGGAAAGACAAGTATTGTGGCGTCATGGTACACCAGAGAGAATTGAGTCTGACAATGGGAGTCATTTCCGAAACAATCTTGTTACCTCCTGGGCAAAGAGGCATGGTATTGAGTGGGTGTACCACATCCCTTACCACCCACAAGCCTCTGGGAAGGTACAATGGGAGGTACAATGGACTGTTAAAGACTATGTTACGAGCATTAGGTGCTGGGACGTGGAAACAATGGGACACAAATCTACCAGAAGCCACTTGACTAGTTAACAATAGGGGGTCTGACAGCCGTGCTGGTCCTGCCGAAACAAAACCCCTACACACTGTGAAAGGAGCTAAGGTTCCCGTAGTGCATATAGGAAGGTGGATGGGGAAGGCAGTGTGGGTTGCTCCTGCCTCGGGAAAAGGCAAACCCACTCGTGGGATTGTCTTCGCCCAAGGACCAGGGTATACCTGGTGGGTCATGCAAAAGAATGGGGATATCAAGTGTGTGCCTCAAGGAGATTTGACTTTGAGAGAAAACTAATCTATAATCTAAGTTATATGTTGTAGGAAGATGCTGTAGGATCAGCGACAGGTCAACTTTGCAAGGAGCCGGGCAGTGCAACAAGGACTTGAGCTAAGCTGGTGCTGGTGTCCAGACATCCAACTCCGCCTGCCTTGAGTGGCCACTTTGGCAGATGAAGACCTAATCATCAACAGTTCTTATGAACATTTTCCAAGAAAGACCTATGGAATGAAAAGATACACCTGCCTATTAATCCTGTCCTGTTAAATCCTTGTCCTATTAAAGGACAAGGGATAATGATGAGAATGCTTGTATGCTAAAGTATGGGGATCTGAGTGTGACACAAATGTTATGGAATAAGGGGTGGAGGTTGTACTGGGTCTGGCTGGAATGTTAACTTTCCCGGCAGCAGCCCATACAGTGCCGTACTCTGTACTTGTAGCTGGAACAGCAGTGTTATCACACCAGTGTTGTGTCTACTGCTGAGCAGCAGTGGCACAGCATTGGGCCTTTCTCTAACCCTCCTAGGGGGTGGGCAAAAAAGTGAGGAGAGAAACATCACTAGGGCAGCTGACCTAAACCAATCAAAGGGATATTCCATACCATGTGGTGTCACACTCAGCAATAAAAGGTGGAAACAGGAAGAGGGGAGGGGTGGGCTCTCGTTGAGAAGACGTCGGTCCTCCTCTCGAACACCGGCTGCGTGCGTTGAGGCCTTGCTTCAAGGACGTGGTCAATCATCGCTCATTTGTGGGAAGTAGAGAGTAATTTCTTTCCTCTGCACTTCCATATAGCTTTCATTTATTTTGTTTGTTTGTTTTCCTCCCTTTTTTCCTCTTTCCCTTTTATTTCCCCTTAGTTAAATTGTTTAGTTCATAGTAGTCTTTATTTAATTATTATAATTATTTCCCTTTAATTAAATTATCCTTATCTCAACCCGTGAGTTGTTCTTTGCTTTACTTCTCCCCCTCCTCATCTAAAGGAGGGGGAGTGAGAGAGCGGTTGTGGGGTTTAGCTGCCCAGCACGGTAAAACCACCACATCATGGAAGGTCTACATGACACTGGGCCTACTGAGTCCTGATAGGGAGCAACTTTCTCGGAGCAGGAAAAGGATTTTTGCCCAGGAGTTATCAGGGCTGATTGACAGGGCTTTAAACTAGATTTGAAGGGGGAAGGGTACAAAACCATGCGCACTATAAGCTATGTCAATTTTGGGGGAACTGCATGCTAGTGAGGCCCTTCAGTCTGCCTCTTAGGGGCTGAGTTGAATGAAAGACATCTGAGGTGTTTCTATACATACACACACAGCATGAGAAATAAGCATTTCAGCTCCCTGAAGTGTTTGTACACTCATGCATGTAGTATAGGAAACAAACAGGAAGAATTGGAGATCTGTGTGCAGTTGCAAGGCAATGTTCTTATTGCAATCACAGAGATGTGGTGGGATAGCTCACATGACTGGAATCATGTCATGGAATGCTACGTGCTTTTTAGAAAAGACTGGCCAGGGAGGTGAGGTGATTGAGTTGCTGTTATATGAGAAGGCAAATAGAATGTGTGGAGTTCTGCCTAGGGGTGGATGTAGAGGGAGTTGAGAGCTTATGGGTAAGGATTAAAGGGCAGGCTACCATGGCTGACACTACCGTGTTTGCTACAGGCCGCCTGATCAGGAAGAGGAGGTAGATGAAGCCTTCTTCAGACAGCTCAAAGTAGCCTCTCAGTCACAAGTCCTGGTTCTCATAGGGAACTTCAACCACCCTGATATCTGCTGTGAAGACCACACAGCTAGGCACAAAAAGTTCAGGAGGTTCCTGTAGTGCATTGATGACAACTTTTTGACACAGGTGGTGGAGAAGCCAACAAGGAAAGGTGTACTGCTAGACCTTGTATTAACAAATGAGGAAGGACTAGTTGGAGATGTAAGGGTGAGGGGCAGCCTTGGATGCAGTGACCATGATATGGTGGAGTTCAGGATCCTGAGAGGAGGAAGCAGGGCAAAAAGCAGGATTGTGACCCTAGACTTCAGGAGAGCAAGCTTTGGCCTGTTCAGGGATCTACTTGGAAGAAACCCATGGTTAGGGCCCTGGAAGGAAGGGGGTCCAAGACAGCTGGTCAATATTCAAACATCACTTCCTTCAAGCTCAAGATTGGTGCATCCCTATGAGTAAGAAGACAAGTAAAGGGTGCAGGAGGCTTGCATGGAGAGCAGGAAGATCTGGCAAAGCTCAAATGGAAGAATAAAGTTTACAGCATGTGTAAAAATGGATAGGCCATTTGGGAGGAATATAGGAACACTGTCAGAGTATGCAGGGACACAACAAGGTAGGCCAAGGCCCATTTGGAATTGGATCTGGCAAGGAATGACAAAGGCAACAAGAAGGGCTTCTTCAAATACATCAGTAGAAAAAGGAAGACTGGGGAAAATGTTGACCCACTGCTGAGCGGGATGGGTGCCCTGGTGACAAAGGATACAGAGAAGGCAGAATGCCTGAATGCCTTTTTTGCTTCAGTCTTTACTGCTAAAATCAACCCTCAGGAATCTCAGACTGTGGAGACAAGAGAGGAAGTTGGGAGAAATGAAGACTTTCCCTTGGTCAAAGAGAAAGAGATCATCTAAGCAGACTTGACATCCACAAATCCATGGGACCTGATGAAATATATCCACAGGTGCTTAGGGAACTGGCTGATGTTATTGCTAGGCCACTCTCCATCATCTTTGAAAGGTCACGGAAATCAGGAGAGGTTGCCTGAGGACTGGAAGAAAGCCAATGTCATGTCAGTCATCAAAAGGGGCAAGGAGGACCCAGGCAACCACATGCCAGTCAGCCTCACCTCCATCCCTGGAAGAGTGAAGGAACAGTTCATTCTGGAGGTCATCTCCAAGCATGTGAAAGATAAGATGGTGACCAGGAATAGTCAGCACAGATTCACTGGGGGAAAATCATGCTAACCAATTTAATAGCCTTCTATGATGAGGTCTACCTTGACTTCAGCAAGACTGTTGACACTGTCTCCCATAACATCCTCACAGACAAGCTGAGGATGTGCAGCATTAGATGAGTAGACAGTGAGGTGGATTGATAAGCGGCTGGTTAACATAGCTCAGTGGGTTGTGCTTAGTGGTGTGGAGTCTAATTGGAGGCCTGTTGTAAGCAGTGTCCCCCAGGAGTCAGTACTGGGTCCAGTGTTCAACTTGTTCATCAATGACCTGGATGATGAAATAGAGTGCACCCTCAGCTAGTGTACTGACTGAGCAAAAGCTCAGAGGAGTGGCTGATACCCCAGAGGGCTGTGCTGCCATTCAGAGGGACCTCAACAAGCTGGAGAGCTGGGCCAAGACAAACCTCATGAAGTTCAACAAGGGCAAGTGCAGGGTCCTGCACCTAGGGATGAATAACCCCAAGCACCAGTACAGGCTGGGGACTGACCTGCTGGAAGACAGCTCTGCAGGGAGGGACCTGGGAGCCCTGGTGGACAGCATGCTGACCAGGGGTCAACAATGTGCTCCTGTGGCCAAGAAGGCCAATGATATCCTAGGGCGCATTTGGAAGAGTGTTGCCCCCAGGTCAAGGGAGGTGATCCTCCTCCCCTACTCAGCAGTGGTGAAGCTACACCTGGAGTCTTGTGTCCAGTTTTGGGCTCCCCAGTACAAGAGGGACATAGAACTACTGGAACGAGTGCAGAGGACGGCTACAAAGATGATTAGAGGACGGGAGCACCTGTCATATGAGGAGATGCTGAGAGAACTGGGCCTGTTCAGCATGGAAAAGAGAAGACTGAGGGGAGACCTCATCAATGTTTACAAATATCTGAGGGGAGGATATCAAGAGGACGGAGCTGGTCTCTTTTCAGTTGTGCCCAGCGACAGGATGAGAGGCAATGGGCACAAACTGAAGCACAGAAAATTCTGTCTGAATATGAAGGGGCACTTCTTTACTGTGAGGGTGACAAAGCATGGGGACAGGTTGCTCAAAGAGGTTGTGGAGTCTTCTTCTCTGAAGATATTTAAAACCCTCCTGGATGCCAGCCAGCACAACGTTCTCTAGGTGACCCTGCTCAGCAAGGGGGCTACACTAGATGATCTTCAGAGGCCCCTTCCAACCTCATCCCTTCTGCAATTTTGTGGTTCTGTGACTTGCTCTTTTTAAACTTCATATTGTTAGTGACTGCTCGGTTCTCCGGTTTGCCTAGATCTCTCTGCAAGGCCTCACTGAGCTGACAGAGCTCCACGCAATTTGATATCATCCACAAACTTCTTCAAAAAAACTTTAAGTCATACATAGAAATCATTCATGAAAATATTGAAGAGGATTAGTTCTATAATGGAGCCCTGGGGAATCCCACTAGTGACAGGTCATCATCCTGATGTAACCCCATTTACAAGAATGCTCTGGGCCCAACCCACCAGCCAATTGTTCACCCATATTATTATGTCTTTATTTAACTGTTTTCTAGTCATTTTGTCCAGAAGGATACAGTATTGAATGCTTTACTGAAATCCAGAAAGATTACGTCAGCCAGCTTCCTTTGGTCAAGTAGATGGATGATCTTGTCACAAAAGGAAACTAATCTTGGTCCCTTGACCACTCAGTCAGCTTTCTGAGTACCCTCAAAGATGAGGGATGGATCCCATCAGGCCCCATGGGTTTATAGGCATCATTTGTATTTGTAGTGCTTACAGTCATAAATTGAAATACATTTTTGTACTAATTATTTTTTCTATTAAAAAAAATCATCAAACTGCAAGATTATATGTTGGGAGATTAAAATCTGGCAAATAAACCACACCTAAAGCTCTTGTACATCCTTAATCCAAGCAAAGAGATGCTAAATATGACCATAGTACTGCTAAATGATTGGAGAGTTTTCGACTCTTGTAAATTGAGATTCCCAAAATATCACAGCCATACCATCATCGCATTCTAAACTGATGTGGCAATTTTTATATTGTTTAGTACAACCCTGTTTCCCCTCTGTTCTGCCATCCTTTCACCTTTTACTAAGCACAAAATCACTTTTGGGAAGCAAACAGTATTCCCAGTATGCCCACTAGATGAGATTTTGCTATCCCTGCTTATTTTTCATCTCTGCTTTCTAACCTGTGGTTAATACCCTAGAAAACTTAGTTAGTGCTTATTGCACTGTGGCTTTTTATCTCTTAGACACCCCATACACACCCTCCAAGGTTTTTTGAAGAGCAGAGCAAACAATATCAAAATGCTGCTCTTGTTCTGTATGGTAATGGTTTGTTATCAAAGAAAATGAAAACAAGATGTCAGTATAGCACTTAGCATAGGCAATTTCCTTTATTCTTCACCAGGTATAGGGCTTTGCATTTTCTTTTTTTTTAATATCATGAGGTTTGTGTCAGCCTCTCAAAATCCTTCTGGATGGCTGCATGACCATCTGGCTTATCAGCTACTCCTGTTCGTTTGGTGTCATCAATAAACTTGCTAAAGGTATTCTCTACCCCATCATCTGGATCATTAATGGAGGTGGAGCACTGATGCCAGTATTGATCCCTGGGTTACACCTGAGGTACTGGCCTCCAGTTAGACTTCAAGCCACTTTCTACAACACTGAGCTCAGCTGATCAAACAGTTTTCAATCACTACCTGCTTGTCTATCCCATCAGCTTCTTTATATGGATGTTATTGGAGATGTTGTCAAAAGCATTACTGAGATCTAGGTAGATAATATCCACTGCTTTCCCCTCATTTACCAAGCCAGCCATTTCATCATGGCAAATTATCAAGTTGACAAAGTGTTACTTACCTTTGTGGATCCATGATGTAACCAGTAATGTTCTTGTTCTTCATGTTTTGCCTTCATGTTTTTGCTCCAGCCCCAGCTGTTCCCTGCTCAGGCTCCAGCTGGGAGCAGGGAGTTTTCTAATTCCTGATGGCTACCCTTTAAATGAACACACAAGAGGCATTTCTTATCTTCTTTATATATGAATTCTACTTGCTGTGACCACAATATCTGTTTCTACTTTTCTGTTTCCCAGCTGAAACCACTGGAAGTGGCCATTCATATCCTGACAGGGAATAAGTTAAATATACCACATGAAGTTTGACAAGAATGAGAAATATTTTTGTTTAAAGAAAGGTCACCATTGCCTGTGATATTAGCAGCATGTCACATGTAATTGATTTAATCATATTTTCAAATAAAACAAGCTGTAGTCTGGCAAGCCTACTAAGGAGTAAGAACTATTTTTGTTTCATTTTGCAAGACATTCTAATACTTCTAGAATTTTACTTGTTTCTGCTTGTATATAAAACATATCTTCAAAAGGCTGACTCCATGAAAGATAAGTGATGTTTAAAAAAAAAAAAAAAGGTTCTTTAAAAAAAAAAAAAATTAAACATGTGGGATCCCAGATGCTTAATTGTGTTTTTGTTTGTTTGTTTGTTTTTGTTTGTTTGTTTTTTGTATATGACCAAAGACAAGAAAAATAAACATATATTTCAATAGGAATGTTGAAATTATTGTTCTTAAGAGTTGAAATAATCAGGTAAGAACATCTGAATCTTTTACACTTTCTGTTGTTCGACTGAAAAATAAGTACTTTATCACAATATTACATAAATTGGTATTTTTGAAAGTCTATTTGGATAGAAAATATAACTATCTCTAGTAAAATTTTAGTAACCTAATCTATTTTCTTAAATTGCTTAGACTATGTGCTTGTTAAATAATTACTGCACCAAAAACACCACCAAAAATGTCTCTGATACTGTCATAATAACATAATAACATACACAAACAGGTTCTTTTAACAGGTCACAGGTACAGCAGTTTTTGTTCTGAAAGCTGTCCTTCATCTATGAATGATATAAGCTGAAATTAATTATTGCTGTGATAAAAAAGGGAGGAGGGAAGTCAAAGGTTGCCAAGCACATGAACTTGTAGTAAATCTGATTTCTTTCTTTATTTTGTGTAGATGTGTGTGACTTTTTTTCCCCACAGACCTACTGTAATATCTCTGGGCTTATCCTGAATTTTCTAAACTTTAAGAAGATGACAAAATACATATATATTTATTTTAATGGCAAATGATGTTTGTTTTATGTGTAAGGACTGCTGATTATTAGTTTGGCATTAATTATTTAAAAAGTTAAGGAATACTTCTGGTCATCATATCGTAGACCATTGTCCTAGTTCATACAGAATGTATGTGCTTATAATTAATCATAAATTAAACCTTTAAGTTAAACTTCTAACACCCCCCCCCCCCCCAAAAAAAAAAAAAAAAAAAAAAAAAAAAACATAAAAAAGGAAAAGGGGAGCAGAGAATGGAAGGGAGCAGGACTATAAACTAGCTTATAACAGTATTTGCATTTACCGTGAGAACAAAACTAAGAAACTAAGACTATTTAAAGAGAAGCCTAATGGAAAGCTACAGAGTTATTAAAAGCAGAAACAAACCACTAATCTGAATCAGACTGTTTTACTGCCAGCAATAGAATGTACACATATATACTTTTAGAAGTTCATGGCCATCTGTTCTTCTGGGATAAACCAAGTCTCTCCTATTAACATCGTAAGTCTGTCCCTGTAATACATTGTTTGTACACCTGATCTTTGAAGTTTAAATGAATTGTATTTGTCCACTTGAAAATAAGGCACAAATTTGATACTGTACAGTCTGAAATATGATTTATACCACAAATAAGCTCTATTATTGGAGAAGGAAATGTTTTTTAGCCAAATGGTGCTAACATACCTCTTCTCTTGGTAACTGGGGAACTCAGTTAAATTCCATGGAAAGCCTTATCAGAATATTTGGAACACTATAACTTTACAGACTAAAAGCCAAACACATGGTTTTTGTAGAAGGGCGAATAGATTGAAGGGTGAATAAAGATTCCAGAACACTGGAACAGACTGCTCAGGGGGGTTGTGGAGACATTCAAAACCCACCTGGATATGTTCCTCTGTGATGTGATCTAGGTATTCCTGCTCCAGCAGAGAGATTGGACTAGATGATCTTTCAAGGTCCCTTCCAATCTGTAACATTCTGATTCTGTGATTGCTGTAGATTTTCTCTGAAAAGTCACAGTGAGGTGTGCACATCTTTTAGCCTTGCTGTTTGCAATGGCTGTGCAACTCTCTGCTTTCTGAGTTCTACAGGAAGGTAAAATTGTTGAGATACATTCTCTATGCCTGTTACATTTCTGAAGTGACCAGAAAGTCACAAGGAAGATCATCTTGTCCAACCCCCCTGCAGAAATATGTTCTGATTTATAACCATGGTAGAAATATGCACAAACATGAATTTTAATAAGATCTAGAGTAAGTATTTTGTCTGTTACCATTGCTGTTGGGATGGGGACATATTTTTAATGGCTAATCTTGATATTTTAAATGCATGCTATATCTAAGACTGAAAAGAGAAGGACTGAAACTAAATTATAGACTGGTTAAATTTTATGCCTTCTTATTATAATTTCAGTTTGCATTAATTAAATAAATATATATATATACAAAGAAAAACTTCTTCAAAGTGAGCTTTGGTTTCACATCTAAATTAGACCTTTGGAACATGAGAGAGCTGTCCAGAGACATTGTCGTGGTTTAACCCGGCCGGCCGCTAAACACCACGCAGCCGTTCGCTCACCCTCCCCCATCCCTCTCTGGGATGGGGGAGAGAAATGGAAAGTGAAGCCCGTGAGTTGAGATAAAGACAGTTTAATAAGACAAAATAATAATAATAATAATAATAATAATAATAATAATAATAATAATAATAATAATAATAATAATAATAATACAATGATGATAATAGTACTACTACTAATAATGTGTACAAACAAGTGATGCACAATGCAATTGCTCACCACCCGCTGACGGATGCCCAGCCTAACCCCTAGCAGTCTTCTTTCCCTTCCCCCTCCCCTCCCCTCCCCTCCCCTCCCCTCCCCTCCCCTCCCCTCCCCTCCCCTCCCCTCCCCTCCCCTCCTTCTCCTTCTCCTTCTCCTTCTCCTTCTCCTTCTCCTTCTCCTTCTCCTTCTCCTTCTCCTTCTCCTTCTCCTTCTCCTTCTCCTTCTCCTTCTCCTTTTTTTTTTTACCCTTTATATCTGTTACTCCACTGAGAAGGCATAAAGAAAATAGAAAATGCTTTTATAAATAATAAAGTACTCTCCTAGAAAAACAAACAAACAAACAAACAAAAAAACAGTCTGAATATCTGTATGCCAGCTATGGCCAAGGGAAGAGAAAGAATGGAATCCTAAGCAGACTGTCGTGGTTTAACCCGGCCGGCAGCTAAACACCACGCAGCCGTTCGCTCACCCTCCCCTCCTCACCCCGGGATGGGGGAGAGAAATAGAAAGTGAAGCCTGTGAGTTGAGATAAAGACAGTTTAATAAGACAGGAAAATAATAATAACAACAACAATAATAACAATAATAATAACAATTATGATAATAGTACTACTACTAATAATGTGTACAAACAAGTGATGCACAATGCAATTGCTCACCACCCGCTGACCGATGCCCAGCCTAACCCCGAGCAGTCCGGCCCCCTCCCCCTGGCTAGTCACCCCTATATATTGTTTAGCATGACGTCAGATGGTATGGAATACGTCTTTGGCTAGTTTGGGTCACCTGTCCTGGGTCTGTCCCCTCCCAGCTCTTGCTGCACCCCCAGCCTGCCCGTTGGCAGGACAGAGCAAGAAGCTGAGACGTCCTTGGCTTAGTATAAGCACTGCTCTGCAACAATTAAAACATCGGGGTATTATCAGCACTCTTCTCATCCTAAGCCAAAACATAGCATTCTACCAGCTACTAGGAATAAAATTAACTCTGTTCTAACTGAAATCAGGACAGACATTATTTTTGATTCATTAAAAACACAACCTGCAGTACAGCTATGGTTATCACAGAGCACCTTTTAGATGGGGCTAAGGAAGGCAATGAAAACATAGGAGAATGACTTTCTATCACCTGGCATGGCATTATTTGTCATGCTCTTTCTTTTGAAATATCTATCTTCACTTTTTAAGCTAGCAAGGTAACAGCTATCTAGAAAGGAAATACTAACTTGGGAATGAGGTTTTCAAATCTGATGTAAAATATTTGGAGGTAGAGCATGTTCCACAGAGTTTTGTGCCTTGGGGATATGTCTCACTGGAAAGTCTCTCCTCTCTGAGATTGTGGGGTTTTCTCTTAAAGGCTGCTAGGGAAAATTTAATTTACATCTGTGTTTTCTCTTACAAAATATCGGAATGATGAAGACTCTTCCTACTAGCCAATCTGGACATAACTATATCAATAAAATGATATGGAAATAATTTAATAAGATCTGGAGTAAGTATCTTGTCTCTTACTATTGCTGTTGGGATGTGGATGTGTTGGGATGGGGATGTTGGGATGCTTTTGGGATGGGGACATGCCTTTACTTGAATCATGCAAACACAAAGATTCATTGGCATAGCGTTGCTAGGTAGGTCACCTGAACATTTGTTGTATTATTGCATCCTCTCTAGAGTTATAAAGTCTGATTCAGCTGTTTTATTGACATATGGATCATGGTTAACTTATTATTTATTAAGCCTTAGGAGGACTTTTTGGCAAGTTTATTTGGCTTACAGTAGGGAAATCTGTTCTACAACTGCTTAAACAATATTTGGCTTACTCATAGTACAGTAACATCATTACCTGTGTTGCCAGGGTCTTGTTCCAGATTTATATGCAGGGGATGACATCACTGTGGTTGTTTAACACTTACACCTCATCTGCTGAATCATTCTGGAATAAGAAATGTATCTTTCATGTAAAACTCTCATTTCAATTACACATCATTTGCCTCCCCATATTACAAGCAAGGAGTCATTTTATAGGATTGTTCATGATGATCTTCTTGGAATCTTTATAACCCTCACACTGTAAGCCAATATTTCCATAGCACTTCATCATCATGGTGTTTTATCACCTACCAGCATTAATAATTATTTAAGAAGACCAGCTCTGCTGGAGGTGAGATGGCAAGTTGTCCAGAACTTTAAACTTCTAAATTTGTTTTAACATAATTTTCTTAATTACTAAGCAGAGATGTGCAGAAGGGAAGTTCAGAGAGGTTTATATCTGTGCTATATGCAGCCTAGCAACATTTCAATTCCAGTATTACTTATGTCAGCTTAAAAGGCTTTTTAGTGTGTGATGAGTCAGTGATAGTGTAGCTGAAATGGGTTAATACTCTTACTCTGCCTTCTTTACAATGGCACTGTACATTTCTAAAATATACATTTTATAAAACAACACAGTGGGAACTAATTACTATCTTTAATTATAACATTACACATGAGGTATGAACTACAGTTGTAGAACTCTCTTCCCACCTCTAATATGGTCACTACAGAAAAGAAAAAAAAAAAAAAAAAAAAAAAAAAAAAACAGAGACATTTTGGGGTTTTGGTATATTGCATAGTCACTTCAAAGAAATCATCTGGTTTGAAAGATCCTACTTGTTTTGAAATATATATATATATATCGCATTGGTTTGGGCAATATAGATGAACTGATATTTCTCAACAACTATTAAATTATTAAATGTTTCTGTCTCAGTTGCTGGATTCCAAAACAGAATGTGCTCCCTAAAGACTTAGCTAGAGAGTAAGGGATTGCGTACACATTTGCTTCTGATCTTTTGTGGGTATGTTCTAGTAAGGCTCTGTAAAAAATAGTCTGTTCTCCATTTCATGAAAACAAAAATGTCATTACTTCCTGTTTCCTACACTGCAAGAAGCACAAGTGCACCAACATTTTTTTTTCTTGCTTTCTATTCCTTAGATACACAAAGAACTCAATCCGTGCTTTATGGATACCTTGGTTCTTTTAGATGTTTCTAATGTTGTAACTGTCAAAGTTGACCAGCTTTGATTTATTGAGTACAACAGCATTCTCTCATGAAAATGGTGATAGATTTCTGTATCTTCTTCCCCTTGAAAATAAACATAAGTGCCTGCTCATCAAACTATGATGCCTACAGCTCAAAAGGCATAGAGGCTTCAAACAAAAAAATAGATTAGGTTTCAGGAGGGAAAAGTTAGTACTTTTAGCTGTATTTTTTTTGAGGAAAACAACTACATGAACTAGGTAGGAGTGGAGGACATTCAGGTTTGGAAGAGGTTTTCAGGATTAGTATGATTTTGATCTCTCCAGTCTACAAATATTTTTATTTTATTTTATTTTATTTTATTTTATTTTATTTTATTTTATTTTATTTTATTTTATTTTATTTTATTTTATTTTATTATTTCATTTATTTTATTATTTTATTTTGTCTGGACAAGACTAGCTAGTTCACATGATGTTAAGCATTATCTCTTCTTGCCAACAGAAGTTCAATGAACCTCAGCTACTGCTCTTTCAAATTAAGACCAACAGAAAAGGAAACTAGAAGTTAGAGACTTAAAATGGTAATAATGATTATCCTCAGAGACATATTCTGAACACAAACAGAAAAAATAGTTTCTCTTCTGTAGTTTCCATTTATAATACTTAAGCACCTCAGAATCTTGGCTAGTTAGATTAGTCTTTGCCAATGCAATTATGGATACTTGAAACAAAGTTACAGCAATCCAGACATTTATGGGTAAAATCTGAAAATGCATAATTGCAGCCAGAAGGAAAAGTCTAGCAAAGCCATGCAATTCCACCCACCTTGTAAATAGGAAAAAAAATGTTTAAGAACAATCTGTCACAATTCTTACATTTCTACAGTTCTGGTGTCACTAGGAATCTCTACTAGGAATCTCTAAACATTATATTCATGCAAATAACTTAAAAGGGGTGTGGAAATACACAGGGTGTGGAAATGCACAGAGTTGGAGTAAATCTTTGTGTTTTGGGTCCCCCCAAAATATCTTCTAAATGTAGAAAAAGTGTAGTCTTCTAAATGTAGCCTTCTACATTTAACATAAGTTAATTTCTACATAAGTCTTCTACTTCTAAATTTGGAAGACTACATTTAAAAATCACTATTAGCTACTTGCAACAGTCAAAAGCTAAAGATGAAGTTCCAATGGAACCAATATTCCAATTCCAATGGAATTATAAAAGGTACTCTGAAGGCCTCACGGTTGGGTATGGATGACTGTGAATGATGGATGCGTGTGAATTCAAGTTCATCTCTGTCTTATTTTATGGGCACATGCAGACCACTCTGGTCTATTGTTTTTGTTTTTAGTGTTTTGTGTATTTGAAATGAACCCATATCTTAGTATGAACATGAATCAATATGCCCTCTTACAAAATTCTGGTTTGATATTGGCTTAGAAGTTAAAAAAACAAAAAACCAAACAAAACAACAACAACAAAAATTGTACAAGAATGAATTGAAAGTATAGAATTGGAAGTATAGAACCATTTACTTCTCAGGTTTGTGTCGTAAGTCTGAAATATATATATTTTTTTTCAGTTAAAATCAGTAATTTCTTCTCAAAAGAGGGAGCTTTACTTCTCAAAATTCTGTATTGCTTCAGTGTAACTGAACCTGAAAGTGACTTTAGTAGTCAAAAATCATCAAGCAACCGCTTGAGAGGGTTAATACTATGGTAATATATTTGATAGTGAAACTGCAAAGGGAGTACATGGCATGCTCTATAATACCTTGAGTTTTGTAAAAGATTGTTTGCATCAGATCAGGTAATACATATTTTCCTGTACTTTAGTTTTAGAAAAAGGCTACTGTAACTTTGTAAAAATATTTGCTAGATTTTACTCAGAAGACAGGATTTTTATTACTGAAATAGAATATCACACAAAGCCCCGCTGAAGGACTTCACCATACATTTAAATTTGAACATGCACAATGTTGAATGCTGCATGAATAGCCCTGTCTTTCAGATGGCCAATGTCATTTTTGCCCACTCATCCCACAAAGGGCAACAGCTTAGATCATGTTCCCTTTATTCAGTCCTTAAAGTACTACCACATTTCTTCTAAACTGTTGCTCTTAATGATGGCAGACAAGACTCAGGAGTGCTATACATTATTAAAAATCTCTAAGGAAGTTGAGCTTCTCCTTAGACTTTAAGGTTTCTGATGTATGTTGCTGAGTATATTTAAATACTCAGAACCTTTTTATGTAGTCTCAGTAGTGAGAGAGTGATTTCTATCTTTTGGTAACTTCAGATATACTCTTCTTTAGATATACTAGAAAATACAGGATGTTGAAAACTGCAACAAAAGAGAATGACAAGACTGCAACAACTCAATATCACAGGTGAATACTAACATTGCTGTTGATATTTCAGCTGGTATGACTAAGGATTACTGAAATATTTCAGCTTTTTCCTGTGCTAAAAGACTGTGCAAAAGGCTGGAAATAAAATGTCCTTTGTTGTAGGTAAAGACAAATAATTGAGAAATCACTAGATTTCCTTCAGCTTCAAGTCTCACTCCTTCCTGTATTAAGTGTTGCTTATAATAAGTTGTACCCAAAGCTGCAGAACCAGTCCAGGGAGTCAGATAAAATGTTTGTGGGGGATATTTTAACTTGTGATGTATCAAATTCTTCCCAATCTGATCTGTCAAAATCTGCACAAACCCTCTGATCACTTACAATCATCTCTTCCCAAAGAAACCAGAGTATTTTCTGAGGAATAGGGAGTGTCAAAAACTTGATATATCTTATTAGTTGAATTCCCAGAACAGGTGCCATCAAATGAAGTAAAATATATGAGTCAGGTATAAAGAAGTCACTGTACCTTCCAAACAACAACTTAGTACAATCAAAGCTTTGGAACGTCAAGCACTACAGTCTAAACAGATAATGATTTCAACACTACAAGACTTTCATTTTATTTTTCTGCCATATGATACATTGTTGTATATAAGGTATTCCACCCTCATCCCCACCCCCTCTAAATAAGAAAATAAATATATAAATAATAAAAAGCCCTTCAATCACTTTGACTTTCTTCGTGGATCTGAGTCAAATCAGTGCTGCTGCTTCTAAATATTGAAAAAATATAGATTTCAAATTCTCATACAGTTGATTGTCATAAAACAAATTTTCCTCAAGTTCATCCAACGTCACATAGTTTTGCATCCAAATAGAGTAAAGTCACATATTTTTGTGTTCCCTTGATACAAAACCATATGTTAGATCATGTTCATGTCAGACCAAGAACATTTGAAATTAAAAGATGATCAAAAATGGCCCAAAATCTTTGTTTTTATGCTAGGTTTTTTGACTTTCAAAGCCTGTATGTAGAAAGTTCTAACAGCAAATGGTCATGTGATTTAGTCTAAAATCTTAAAATCCACATTAGTCTTAAAATCCACAGTTTTAATTTTATAGGAACTCAAAACAGTTCTTGAGATCTCAATGGGATTAATCCCATGGAACAAAGGGAGAACAGACTGTAAACCATATTGTTACAAATCTATTGTATAACAACAAACTCCTGTAATTTCAGTAGAACTCAGCTGGATCATTTCCAATTAGCTTCCCTTTCTTTAAAGGGACAGAAGACAAGAAAAGTGAGGAAGGGGGAAGCTGGAGAAAAAGGTGTTTAGATCATCATCAAAGGCCTACTAGGGCCAAGAATCCTATGTCTATAAATGATCATTCAAAAACATTCTTAAAAAAGCATTCTTAAAAAGAAAAAAGGTGGAGTCACTGCTGTCAGCTTAATCTAATAAAACATCAACATAAGTACATTTTTGTGTGTTTTTGTTTGTTTTTATTGATTGTTTGTTTGTTTTGTGTGTACAAACATAAGAGCATAAGTAGTATTTGAGCATAAATAGATGAACATTTGCATTTGAAATGGATACAGATGGATACAGATCTTCCACTTCTGATGTTCTGAGTTCAGTAATTTTTCTGGTAAAAAAAAAAAAAAAAAATAAAATAAATATTTAAAGTTCTTCTTCATTGTATATACATAAAAAAAAAAAAAAAGAAAAAAAAAACTACTGAAATTTCCTTTATATACATATATACATTTAATATATAGATGTTTATATATACTCTTGTCCTGCAAAAGCAAAACATTAAATGGATAAATGAAATACTTACAAATTTATATGTGTGTATGTATCAATAGGCAATAACAGAGTTTTGATTATTTGTTGTTTTTGGAGCTTTTGTGTTTGTTTGTTTGATTGTTTTTGCTATGAATCTTCAGACCTGCAGATATGCTTCTCTCCCACTGATTTTTTTTTAATAATACAAAAAGCAGGAATTTAGACCTGGCAACAATTTTATAGTTAATAAATATAATATTTGCGCAGATTATAGGTCTGTAGTCAGATAACATATCAAGCCCTTCTATTACATCACTTTGTGGTTAAAGATTGAAATATAATGCATCATACTGTGGTTTGTCTTCACTTATGCAATGAATGCCCCTGAGCATTGTGAACTGTCTGTATTTTTCAGATTAACTTCGTTACTATGAAATTCTCAACAAATAAATCACTGTTGTTTTAATGAAACTCTTCTTCTTAGTCCTATTGACAAAGTAATGTCCTTGTTCTCACCAATTTGCATTAAGTACCAAGAATCATTCCAGTTGCCGCTCACTGTCTTCATTTGATCCAAATCATTCAAAAGGGCTAAGAGCAGAAACATACATGTATTTTACATTTGTGCCGATACAACTATATTTCTCTAATTTATTGTACTTAATTATGAAAATGAAGAATTTAGTCTTCATCTAGTAACTTCAGTGTGAAATGAACTTGAATAAATTAGTCCTTCATCTATTAGTTCAAATGTTAGTTATTTCATGCTGTCTAGGTAGGTCTAGCTGTTTGCATGAACTCAAGACAGCTTCAGGTTGGGCTTTTCACTAAAATATGACACTGAGAAGAAGAAACTCAGAATTCCTCTCTTTGAGCTGCTGGGGAACTTTGTGAGGAAAAAAAAAACCACCATAGGAATGTAGAGAAAAAGCCTACTGATGATTTCTGTGTTAATAGATTTATAATTTCAAGAATGTCGGCATCTCTGATGTGATAAATTATAAGAGTTTCTAAGTCAGAATATTTCAGTTTAGACTCTTGTCAGATGTAACACAAGGACATTTCCCTTTCATTTGATTTTATTTTTCTCATTCTGGAAGGCCCAGTCAGATAGTCTCTTTCAGTATTTCCTTTTCAGATCAATTTAAAGAGAATAACACTTAGAAACAATGCAGATAATGAATACCACTGTGAACTGAAAACAAAATCCAGTTCTTCTATCCCAAGGTCAGATGGCAAAGGTGTTCTTAGTGGATTATTTGTTGGGTGCAATAGACATGCTCATCCTCTGAATTCAGTGTTGTCTAGAGGACATGCATCTGCCAATTAAATTCTCAAAATAGAAACACAGAGCTTCTTTGTTTACAAAAATATAATATTCTTTAACTGAATTGGCAATCCAAATCTCAGATAATGTTTCTGCAACTTTTATAGCAGGTATAAGGAACAAATTAAATCCTTCGGCACCTGCAGCTTACTCAGTAGGTACAAAGATCCCTGTGTAAGTTTTTGAGATCAAACCGTAGTAAAGGATGCTAAAAAAGTAGCCTTTCACTTTTTCATTTTATATGTAAAAATGCATACATTATTTTTCTTTTATCCAACTACTCATAGTTCAATCAGAGCTCCTGTTTTTGACCCACAAGTAATTTGCAGGACTTCATTTTAATGTCTTCTGCAGAAATATCCATCTATACAGCAGTTTCTGAAGTTTGTATGAACTCTTTTGTAGGAATGCTTGTGCCTGTGACTTTAATTTCACTCATACAGTGGCACCAAACAAACAAACAAACAAACAAAAAAATTGCTCCAATGTGTTATGGTGTTGTGGTTTAACCCTGTGGGCAGCTAAACACCACACACCTGTTCGTTCACCCTTCCCCCTCCTTCTCTGGGATGGGGGAGGGAAATGGGAAAATTAAGCCTGTGAGTTGAGATAAAGACAGTTTATTAAGACAGGAAAATAACAACAACAATAATACTAATCATAGTGCTAATAATAATAATGTGTACGAAACAAGTGATGCACAATGCAATTGCTCACTGCCCAGCCTATCCCTGAGCAGACGGCCCCCCCAGCCTGGCTAGCCACCCCTATATATTGTTTAGCATGATGCCATATGGTATGGAATACGTCTTTGGCCAGTTTGGGTCAGCTGTCCTGGGTCTGTCCCCTCCCATTTCCTGTACCCCTAGCCTGCCCGCTGGCAGGACAAATCAAGAAGCTGAAAAGTCCTTGGCTTTGTGTAAGCACTGCTCTGTAACAATTAAAACATCAGCATGTTATCAGCACTCTTCTCATCATAATCCAAAACATAACACCCTACCAGCTACTAGGAGGAAAGTTAACTCTGTCCTAACTGAAACCAGGACATATGGTGAAAGGGCTCATGCCTGATTTATCTTGTGACCAGTTCAGAGCAACCAGTGATAGAGACAGCAAATCCCCATAACCTTAGGTCTGCCCAGAAAGTACAATGTAGGGACTATTCAAATAAAAATAATTTGGACACATGAAGAAACACAATGTTAGCTTCCAAGAGATTGAAGACCTCTAACTCTGTGTCCCCTTGCTTACTGTCTATCTTTCATTCAACACAATTCCTTCCAGAAAAGCTTCAGAACCATCACAAAGTAAAGGTCCTTGTTTGGACTCCATGGTATTAATAAGAAGGAGACTGAGTTTAATAAAACCTACTTGTCCATTCCTTTTCAACTGTATTTTCCTATTGTTTCTTATTTTTTTCCTTTTTTTCAATATAGTTCTTCTGCAGTCAGAGAACACTATGCATAGTTTTTTGTTTTGTTTTGTTTTGTTTTGTTATTTCCACAAAATATACTGACAAAATATTTATTTGCATTTGAAAAAACAGGAAGGGAAGCAGTTACTGGAGAAAAATGGCATGTAAACCATGACAACCATGACCTTTTTTTTTTTTTTTTTTTTTTTTTTAAATTCTGTATTTCCAGAAGAAATATCATGAGGGGAAACTTCTAAGTTAGCTAGTATAAATTGGATTGGGCCAGTTCCAGTGGAACAATCTGGAAAAAAAAAAAAAAAAAGGCGACACAGGCAAGAATGTGTTTAATCTGGATATGTCCCAGGTTTACGTAAGTATACAGAAAACTGCTGTGTGAGAGGAACAGGATAATTGATGTCACAGTGATATAAAGTACATCTTTGACTTTCTGCATATTTTGCTATATTTACCCAAGTTATCTTACAATGCAATGGCTTTTCATTAAACAAATGCAGACCACTGCAATAAAGCACATTGTTCTGTTTCACCCCTTTCTTCAGCTCAGAGCTTTCAACAACTAAAGATGTTCTGGTAGAATTATAGCACCAGTCTATCTATTGGTGTCATCAGCCAATGTATTTTACAGGTATATAAATCTTCCATTAAAAAGTGAAAAGGAGTGGATCAATACAATATCCCAAGATCTGCTGAAAGCTACTAAAATTTGCCTGAACCCATTCAGTTATCATCTTCACAAACCATGGTTCTTGCCAGTGAAAACTGTCTAATCCTTACCACTAGTGTATTAGTGCTGCTGAACTCAGTGGAGGACAGCTGGATTTTTTCACGGTATTCAGAAACATGCTGTATAGTGCCTTACAGAAAATACAGGAGTTGTAATTTTTCCCTAAGGAACCCACATCCTAATGGCTGGTCTAGACTGTAGAACACAGCTCTGTCTGGGTTTCTATATGTGCAGAGACCAGGCAAGAGGCAGAGAGGCCAAATTCTACCATCTCCAGGGAAACATTTCATCAGCCACAACCACTGGGATATATAATCCCAGAAACTGCTGAATTCTATCAGTTTATCATGTGTCAATATGACCAAAACACAAAGAATGGTAAATGCCAGAACTGCCAGTCAGACTGCTAATCTCAAATCTTGATCTTATCTTTAACCTAGTTTGGTAATGTTTGGTAATTAGGAATTGTCAGCTACTTCCCCTCACTTTGCCTAATCATCCTTGTACTTTTTGTGATTATGAGAATGTGTAGGAAAAAAATGAAATTTATTTCACTCTCAGCAAAAAAGACAAACTGTTCTCATCACATCTGCCATGATCAGGAAAGAAAGGTGATATTAAATTTCTCTGATTCCAGGTCTTGAAATTCTTTCTACCTTCTCTAGTCTATCACCTGATAACACAGCCCTAATCTGTATATGTATATACGTGTCAAATGCTGCCATCTGGATTTGCTCTAGCACTAGCTTCTTTGATTTCGGTATTATTTCCTCTGATGGAGAACAACATCCAAAAGGCTACCCACTGAGGCAATGGAAAGCACTATGTCAAATTTCTTAATGGTGGTCAGGAAGGTGCTAGACTTGACATTTGAGACATATTTTAGAGACAACTGGAATTGAAGTGCTTGGTGTGCTCCCTTCTTTTGTCAGTTGCCCAGATGCTCCTTTTGTCTGACAGTATATTGAAAGATGCAAGTGGTTCTGGTGATCCTTCCAAAACCCTGGGGCTCCCTTGACTGTGAAGTTAATCAGAACACTGGTAAACTTATCAGAAAGATTATTGTTGAAAATGAGCAGACAGAGCTTTCTAAGTGCCAATATAAATGAACAGAATTAACTTAGAAATTTCATGGAGAGCTGGCTGGATAAAGGAAAGAAATTTCCCACGACAGTTAGACCACAGGAGAAATCACAGTCTGCACTGACAACCCCCGACACAGAAAATCAAAAGATAAAAGGCCTACTCCAGTGTGACCACTTACCAGAAAAGTTTCAGGTAAAAAAGTTTCAGGTAAAACTTCCATGGTACATTAATTTTGAGAATAAGTCCAAGCAGGGTCCCCAAAGTATCCTACTCTTGATTTCACTCACTCCTTGTTGCAGTAATTTGCAGTAAAACTGTTACCTCTACAACAGAGTACATCTGTGATGTGTGACCTTTTAACAAAAACTTTAGAAAACAGAAATCTTACACTAACTCTATCTACTACCAAAAATGTCTGTCTATAGATATAATAAATACAAAAGTTCAAGGTTTAAATATTAAGAAACTCCAAGTCTGTTGGAGCTAAAGCCCTGAGAAATAAGACACATTTTATTCACATGTTCCACCTATTACTTTTAGGTGGTTTTCAAGTGAAGATGAAATAATTGTATTTATTGCATTCCTAGAGACTTTTCCAGTGGTCTCTGTTCCATGGGGATGATGGAACAACTTTTGGTGTTGGAACAACTGACTTGTCATGGTAAGAAACTGAATTATTAAGGTAAAGATGTAAATTCCCACTCCTCTCTGTAAAGCACTTCATAAAAGCAAAGCCTGTACGTATGGTACTTGCTTCTGTTTGAAAAATGGAGGATGGATAAAGGACATTTTATGACATGAAGTAATTTAATGTGAAATTCTGTGGCCAGCACATTACATGCACTACCTCTTTTGCTGCAGCTAGCTGCCCAAAGGCTTTGTCCTGCTATAGAACAGAGTGGTAATAGGAATGCTCTGCTGAACCACTGTTTTTTGTTTATTTGTTTTGTTTTGTTTTCTGGATAGTACAAAAGTAAATAAAATGTCACTTTGCCCAATACCTCATCATCTGAAGGGTGAAACAATTCAGTCACTACACAACCCAAAAGCAGCTTTCATAAAAGACTATGTTAAAGCATTTGTACTTTGAAGGTAAGGATGTTTCTGTGCAACAATACTGGTGGAGTATAATTTCCATGGTGTGCATTCTTTCCACTAATTGAGCTGAAAGAGATGTATAATTTTCCCCAACTCAGCTGCACTGTTTGATTGTCCACTGTCCAAGAGGGCAAAGGCATGAGCCAAAGAAGGGGGAAGAAACGTCTAACTCTTCCAGCAACAGATTAATGTGTCAAAGGGAGAGGAAATACATATTGAAAATATGAAGTGTACATCTGAGTTGTGTCTGCCGAAGGGTGGACATGCATAATCTGTCCTGTAACCAGCATTATTACATCAGTACTTGCAAATCCTAGTTTTGCATTTATAATCTCTAAAATTCTCGGAGGATTTGGAAAGGCCTGTACCATACATTCATACATAAATGCATACACACATGCATACTATAATATCTCAAGAAAGATTACATCAGCTGAAGAATTACCTTATGTATCTAGTTGCCATTGTGTTAAACAAGGAATATTTAGTGGAATGTCTCACATTGCTGTAGCACATAATAAACAAAGTGAAGAGGTAACCTATCTTTGCTGATTTTTCTCTCTTATAGTAGCTGCAGAAATGAAAATTCCTCTTTCTCTTTTATCTTTTGTCTTTGAAATTGCAGCAACAGAAGTGACTTTTGCTGGGTTAAAAACTGGCTGGATGGCTGAGCCCAGAGAGTGGTGGTGAGCGGAGTGAAATACAGCTGGCAGCTACAGCTGGTCACAAGTGGTGTTCCCCAGGGGTCACTACTGGGACTCCTCCTCTAATATCTTTATTGATGATTGGCCTGAAGGAACTGAATGCACCCTCAGTAAGTTTGCAGATGACACCAAGATGGGGGGAAGTGTTGACCTGCTGGAGGGTAAAGTGGCCCTGCAAAGGGACCTGGAGAGGTTGGATCAGTCAGCAGAGGCCAATGGGATGATGTTCAACATAGCGTAGTGCTGGGTCCTGCACTTTGGCCACAAAAAACCCCATGCAGCGCTACAGGCTTGGGCAGAGTGACTGGAAAGCTGTGAAGAGGCAAACGATCTGAGGTTGTTGGTTGATGGTTGCCCGAACATGAGTTAGCAGTGTGCCCAGGTAGCCAAGAAGGCCAATGGCATTTTGCCTTGTATGAGGAATAGTGTAGCCAGCAGAACCAGGGAGGTGATCGTTCCCCTCTACCTGTTCCTTGAGTACCTTGAGTACTGTGTTCAATTTTGTCAGTACAAGAAGGACATTGAGTCCCTGGAACATGTCCAGAGAAGGGCTATGAAGCTGGTGAAGGGCTGGAACACAAGTCCTATGAGGACGGTCTGAGGTAACTGGGGTTGTTTAGTCTGGAGAAGAGTTAGCTCAGTGGAGACTATATTGCTCTCTACAACTACCTGAAAGGAAGTTGTGGGGAGCTGGGGGTCTGCCTCTTGTCACAGATAACTAGTGATAGGACTAGAGGGAATGGCCTCAAGTTGTGACAGGGGAGGTTCAGTCTGGAAATTAAGAGAAATTTCTTCTCAGAAAGAGTGGCTAGACATTGGAACGGGTTGCCCAGGGAGGAGGTGGCATCATTGTTCCTGGAGCTGTTTAAGGAAAGGTTGGATTTAATGCTTAGGGACATTGTTTACTGGGTGATATTGGTGCTAGGGAGATGGTTGGACCAGATGATCTTGAAGGTCTTTTCCAACCTTAATGATTCTGTGATTCCATGACTTAAAGAAAACAGCAGATACTGAATATATTTTCAGATGCAAATACAATTATCCTGCTGAGTTCCTCCATTTGATTACTAAAGATGCTTTGGTCACTATCATGGTTTTGCTAACTTGGACGCATCAGAAAACTATATTGTCTAGAAAAAAATAATTTGGTCTGAGAGTGTTTAGTTTTAGAAAGCTGGTGCTTAAATAAGTGCCTACCTAGGCTGTTAACACATGAAGGCTGGAAATTTGGCATTTTAAGAAAGGCTACTGTGCCAAGACTACTGCACAAGGGATATGTCACTATTATCGGGATTATTTTTGTCATGTGTATGATTTACTTCACAGTACTAAATTTGTTCAAGTGCAGTTGGCATTTATTTTCTTTCACTGACAGCTTGTTGTTTTGTTTTGTTGATACAGATCATATCAACAACCCTTGATATAGATGTTTTGTTTCATTTTTTAATAAGATATACTAATTGTGAAGGAGTTGTTTATAGTTTGGAAAAAAAAAAATCTGAAATTTAAGATTAACATTTAAATCTGACCCTGAAAAATTTATTTCTTCTGTCTTTGTGGACCAAATCTTAATCTTTTGCAAATGCATAGCTCTAAGGATTTCATTTTAATCTGTTTAAACAATAAATCATTTCTATATCTCTTTCTGCTTCTAAATGGCATCTGCCAGTATGGAAAAACAGAATGAGTATGGAAAAACAGTATGGAAAAACAGCTTCCCAATAGACCTATCTATATATTCCATCTCTTCAAAGAGTAGAAGAGGAAAGGAAAAAAGAAAAATTCGGTTGCCTTCTGGTCAAGTTACATGGGATACAGTCTTATTTATTTATTTATTTTTATACATGAACAAGGATAGGAGAGGAAACAAATAATATCCCCCATTTTCTTTATCTTTTCCTTTAAGCAATTTATAAGAATGATGAGGAAAAAATGATGAGATGACAAAGGTAATACAGACTATCTGACACTTTACCTATATCTTCATATGTAGCCTATTCAATTTTGATAAAATTTAAACTAAACTAATAATATAATTTCTCTTTTTAAAGTAAATATATTTTCTTTCATACCTTAATGTAGCAGAATAAACTTAATTAAAAGTTGCCATAGGAAATATCATATGCTTGCACTTAAAGATAGAAAGTTTCAAGTTCACTATTATTTATTATTAGCATTATTATTAAATATTTATGTAAATGCCGATCTTAACTTTTTTCATATTTGTAATTCACTTGCTATTCATTGCATATTGTTAAATAATTATACTGATGTTTTGGTCCATTCATCCCATCTTCTGAGAAAGAGCAACAGAACTTATTGAAATCTCCAACTAGATAAAATGGGCCAAATCATCTCTATATGAATTAGATGAAATTTGACCCAGTTGAATGTATAACTGCATACTCTGAGTGAAATGAGGATCCAAAAACTGTTTTACTTAAGTGTGAATTGACTTGATGTACAACTCAGAAAAAGGGGAAGGGAAGGGAAGGGAAGGGAAGGGAAGGGAAGGGAAGGGAAGGGAAGGGAAGGGAAGGGAAGGGAAGGGAAGGGAAGGGAAGGGAAGGGAAGGGAAGGGAAGGGAAGGGAAGGGAAGGGAAGGGAAGGGAAGGGAAGGGAAGGGAAGGGAAGGGAAGGGAAGGGAAGGGAAGGGAAGGGAAGGGAAGGGAAGGGAAGGGAAGGCCATAACTAACTGATCTGTTCATGGCATTCATGGCAGTCTTTCATCTGGTTTCCTAGAGCTTAGAGGAAAGTAGAGAAAAGTAGAGGCTTATCCAGAACACTGCCACAGATTTCCTTTAAGAGTGGGCTCCTTTGGTTCAATCCCTATAGGTAGTTAATCAGATCTTTTGGCAGTTGTCCTATTTTCTTTTTTTTTAAGGGCAAATAAATGTGAATATACTTTGCCACTATGACTCTATGAGGAACCCTTCCTTCCTTCTTTGTTGTCTGAATATATGAGTAAACCAAAATTACACCACTTAGGTAATATAGTTAATTTATCTTATTATATATTTAACACATGCAGTTATAAGGTATCTGAAATTTTTTTTTTTTTTTTTTTTTTTTTTTTTTGCATTTCAAAGACAAACTGGTCATTCACTTTCTCAATGTTTTATGTCTTATCATAACTGAGTATTAGCTTTTTTTTGCACAGCACGGACTTCTTTCTAGTTCTTCATGTATGTACAGCTGATGGCTTCAGAAGCCTGAGTCTGTGACAATGGAATTTCTCCTAAAATTGGATTTAATATTTCTGGAATACTTATGGCTTAGCTTCTGGAATTAGTGAAATAATAGCACTCAAAATTCAAAATGCAGAAAAAGCAATGAAAAATTGCAAATGTACAGAGTGATGTATAGATCAGAAATTCAGTGGTATAACAGTATTTGGAAGACTAACAAATTCTCAGGCTTCTACGCATTAATTACACAACAGCCAGTATAATCTATAAATAAATCTGCAAACAGAGCATGATTTCCTTTGTACTTGAATCAAAGCATCTTCAGTTTGTTTTGGTGTTTTTTGTGTTGCTGAGAGAATAGTAAATGAGAAAATAAAATGCATAATTACCAAATTGGAGTTCTTGTATTTCTTTATACTCTAAAGTGTGGCAACTGAAATTACAGCAGAAGACATATTATTGAGACCAAATAAAATTATGACACCAAGCCTGCATCTTCAAGCATTGAGAAGTTCTGGAATGTGAAAATAAGTAAGACTTATGAACATGGCCCAACAAAAGTCCATGTGGAAATTGATTGAACTAATGGAAAATATTACCTATATGAAGTTACAAAAGTCTGCTACAGATTCTAGTAGGAAAGAAAGAAAAATCATTTATCAAGAATAAGACGAGAGACTATGTAAGTACATGAATTAGGAAACTAATGGAATTGCTATATAGAAGAAGCAATATCATACACTCTTTATTATGTCCAAAACTGTGGCCAAATCTAGACATTATTCTGATTATAACAGGAGTGTCTTTGTTTTTCATAATGGATCTATCAAACTAAACCCACATCTGTAGTTTATATATACAGCATATCTGAAGGACCAATTATTGATTTATCACATCAGTGACATGCTGATTATAAAACAATGATAAACAAAAGGCTACATAGTGCATGTTTTGTTTTGTTTTGTTTGTTTATTTTAAATTTCCTTTTTTTTTTTTTTTTCTTTTTTCTGTTTGGTTGGTTGGTTTGCTTTGCTTTGGTTTCCAGTCATATAAACCATTAAAAAATCCTTATTAAGAAGTAAGCATAATTCAACAGCTCTTCAATCCCAAGAAACATATGTGTGAGCATGGCTTTCTTTTCAGCATATAAAATACTGAAATCAAACAATCTCAGCAAGAAATGGTAGTATACCACTGAACGTGGTGCGGGATACCTTCTCCACAAAACCTGGAATTGCATATATCTCTAAATTTTAGAAAAATCATGGTCCACTTCAAGTTATTGATGTTTGGCCTTTTTGTTTGTTTGTTTGATTGATTGATTGATTGGACTAACACAACTGTAGTATGCTGTCCACCTCTGACAGCCATATTTTTTTCTAACTGCTTTGACAAGGTGACAGTCTTAGGGTAAGTGATGCTTTCTCCTGAGCAGTCACTGGTAGAAACTCACAGAAGAGTCATCACGGGATTTGCTATTTGGAAGTTATACCCTATTTGATGACCTGATCTGTCACTCTAAATCACTATTCAACAAGAGAAGAGTTCTTCCGTAGTTTGAATATGGCTATTATATGCTAAATAGTCATCTAATATACCCTTTCTTTTATATCTAATGGTTGGTTCTATATTCTATCTTCTGATTGGTTGCTAGCTGAAAACCTAAAACCTAAAACAATCAGGTCTATATTGGTGATTTGGCAGAACAGGTAGCTTGTCAAACAGTAAAGAAATCTTTTATTTTGTACTTATGTGTTTTTTTTTTGTTAGTTTTGTTGGGTTTTGTTTGTTTGTTTTTTGTTTGTTTGTTTGTTTTTCTGCATAAATTCAGATATAGTTCCAAAGGGGATTATGAATTGAAAATGCAAAAGGATAACTGTGTAAAAAAAAAGATACATTTGTGGGGGATTTGTTTGCTCTTCAGATATTATTTCATTAGCACACTCTCTTAGTGTGCTAAGAAAGTTTGTGATCTGATTGTAGGATCAGGGAAAGGGAAAAAATACTGGAAAGTTTGTGTGGAAGAGACATATGAAAAAGGTGTCTGGAAAATTTTATAAAATTTTCTTTCAGTAATCTAAGCCAAACTGCAAGAGCAACTTAATAATAATAAAAAAAATAAAAAAAAAAAAAAAAGGTCATCCATCTGTTATCAGCACTGCTGTTTTGAGAAATTTCAGATATCTGTGCAGAAATTGAAAGGGCAGATTTTATACAAGAATGTAACTGCTTGTCTGAAGCTGTAGTAATTAAACAGATTTGTGTTATACACAGATTACTGTGGACATTTTTTTTTCTGCTGAGTAAACAAATCTCTTATGCACCAGGCTTGTCCTTTCCAACATGTTGATAAACACCTATATATTTTTTGTTTTAATTATGAAGTTATGATATTGATTTTTATCACTTTTAAGTTTTCTTTCATTTTATTTTATACATACTATTCATAGTTTAAAACGTATTTGCATAAAGAAGTTTTAATAAATAGGAAATGCAAAACAAAACAAAAAGAAAAGTTAGTTACATATCCCAGATTCAGTATATATTTGATGTAGGTTTAATACAACTCACTATTTTGCTTTTATAGTTGTTTTAATATGATACGAATAATACCATGATACCAACTTTCAGTTGTCATTTTCCCAATCTCTCTCTTGAGTTTCTGGAAAATCCATGTTTAGTCTGTAATCCATTAGGATTAATTAGTAAATTATTTGAAATGAAATGGATTATTTGCCAAATCAGTATCCTTTCAACATGTAGGACAAAAAATAATAGTATTCCTTTACATTTACAATCAAAACATTCTTCAGTTGTTAGGGCAGTATTTCTGTAGCATTCCTAGAGTCTTGCAAGGAAAGAGCTCTAAAGGAAAACTGACATAGGAGAATAAGACAGCAGCCGTGGTGTACTTTCTCCCATTTTGAGGCTCAGAGAGTTCCCAAGAATGAGAGGCAGCTCCTAGCAGAAGTACAGACAGCAAAGACAGGAACTGACTTACAATCATGTACAAAAATGCAGTAGTCATTTTGAAGAAAAATAAATGGCATCATTGAGCTCTCTTGGTTGCAGACCTAAGGGTGATTAGTGTCTCACCAAATAACTAGTCTAAATAATTTCTATTTTAAAGGAAAATAAATATTCATTGAATGGAGGTCTGAAAAATGAGAGTGTTTCACCCTCTACCTCAAGGAAGAAATATCAATTTTCCCTAAAAATACCTGCTGTTTTTCATTTTGATTATAAACAACACACTCAGTATCTTCTTATATTAATTATATTATATTAATTACTCATTTTGTGTACCTTGATCAAATCCTGAAGAAATCCACTTTCTAGTTTCTATCCACTGGCGTTTTTCAAGTAACTTTACAGTAGACAACTGTAGACAGCTATCTCATAACTGTGATTATTTTAGTTATTGTATTTGTTTATTAGTTTCTTAATGGGGATTTATCTTTCAAGTGGTTTTCTATTCTAAATAGATATGAAGCAAGTTATGTGTAACTATGTGGAGGTTGCCTTTTCAGAAGTGTCTGTAAAATATTAAACTTTCAAGTACTTTAATTTAATTTACAATTAAATATAAATAATTTAATTAATTATTTAATTTATTTAATTTTACTGTTGTTCTTTTCTTTATTAGTATACTCACCATCTCCTAAATGACTATGAACCTCTACTATATATTCATTTCTTGTCTCTATTTCCCCATTATTTCCCCATACCTGTGCAATTTTTTAAAAAGAACTCGAATCCAGCAACATATATATAGAAGGACCTGTTTCTACAACTTTCAGCTTCAGATGAATTTGCTGCATTTGCACTGAAGTGAATGAAAATAGAATGTGCATACACTATGCTTTTCATATCAGCCATTATTAGGTCTCTTTCAAGTAGAATAATTAATACATAAATTCTGAGAAATCCTCTTTCAGAAACCTTTACTCTTTTGCCAAATTCACATTAAACAGACTATCTTTTCTTGATACTTCTTATGTACTACTTGTTGAAGACATTTTTAAGAGCGTAAGAGTTTCATTTACTATACATCTTTTGTTATAAATGGGAGATCCCTGGGTCCTATCAGGCTCTAGTATCCAAATATACTATGAAGCTTTGAAAATAGAATTTGTGAAGGGAATACAGATCTGTACTCTGTGTATCATATAATGCAACTGAGAAACTGAAGTAATGAGAATCTTGCAATTATTCCTAAAATTATTCTGGTACATGGAATAAGACATGGGAAGAGGTGATAACAGGGGGCTGGAAGGAATAGCATGGGTGTTTTTACATAAGACATTGTTTTTGTCCTCTTTTCTGTTCCTTTTGCAAATCTAGCCTTCTAAGAATACTGGCTTCTGGAAAAACAAACAAACAAACAAACAAATAAACAAACAAAAAAACATGCTTTGTTTTTTATGTTAGATATTTAGGTCACTGAGAATTGCTCATTTTTGTCTAGCCTTTGAATGAAATGAGGTTTCTAATAGCCACTGCAGCTAATGAAAGTAGTTTCTGTTTTCATGCTAACTTCCAGACACAGATGTGCCAGGAAAACCTGCATGATTTTTGGTTGATCACACTTGCCAAACCTAGAGGGAAAACATGCTGCTAATAGTAGAAGTGCTGCTCTACTGAGAAACTAAATTACCAGATATGTAAAGGAAAGGTTGATTGATTCTGAATAGATTATTCTATCCAGAAAATAAAGGAGGTAGAATTCTTCATGATTTTGTTCACAGACATTAAAGTGAGATAATGTAGTCAAACACAGTTCTTACATTTTTGGCAGAAATGAGGCAGGACTTGTTCTTCAGTGGCCAGGCATGTGAAGACAATACTGACATATTGGAAAATGGATCTGAAACTAAGCAGGTGGCCTGAAAGCAATTGTGTTAGGACAGTAGTTAGAATCATAGAGTCACAGAATATTTACGTTGGAAAAGATCTCTAAGATCATCAATTCCAACTGTTAAGCTAGCACTGCCAAGTCTACCACTAAACCAGGTCCCTAAGCATCACATCTACACATCTTTTAAATAACTCCAGGGATGGTGACTTGTTGCAGGAAGAAAGGCCAAAAACACAACAGACACCAGTATGGTCAGATCATGCTCTCTCTTTATTACCTGAATAGCCTGACTTTTATAGTAAACTTAACATGGGCGATAATGTCTCACACAAGATTATTGGTCAAAAGCACTCAGACAAACAACTGCATCGTTTGCTGTTTTATTGTTTTTGTATTGTTTATTGTATTTCCTATTGTCCTATAAAAAATAATAATAATGGCTATTTTTGTTGAACCTTCTTTGGGGCTGTCTTCAACCCTTTTGCTTCCAAAGTATCCTGAATAAACTTTAAATCTGAATCATGGCAGCATTCTGGCCTACCAAACTGAATGTTATCCATATAATGGTAAATAATTATGTCACACCACACTGTCCGAATTGGTTGTAATGCCCAGGCCACATAGAATTGACATAATGTAGGGGAATTCCTCATCCCCTGTAAAAGCACTAGCCATTCATAGCGCTTTGCCAGGGCCTGTTTGTTAATGGAGTGTACCGTAAAAGCAAATCCCTGACAGTCCTGTGCCACCACATGATCAATAAATTTAGCATATGGTTCCCCAGGGGCCTGTTCTACAGATGCGAATGGAGGTGCTTTCTTTTCCAATGGGAGACTAAGAAGAGCCCTCAGTGCGAGCTGCACAGCTGTTTGGTGAATAATCGCAGGGAACTACAAGTGAATCTGGGTATTGAGATAAGGACCCATTCCCTTTAACATCTCTGCGGTAATCCCATACAGAGGGTCACCCAGTTGATGCAATTGACCCACTTCCCCATGTGGGAATCATGTGATAATTGCAACCATTCCCTTTCAAACAATAACAATGGGGAAGGAGTTAACAATAAGTGCCAAGTTTTGACAGTCAAGTGGACGCATTGGTTTTGCCTGAAAAATCCATTGAATTATCTGTCGAGCCACCTTGGATTGTAATCCATTGTCCAAAACCATTTTTCGAGCTTGTTGTAAAAGCTTGCAGTCATGTGGATGCCACAACCCAGTGCCTTGCACAGGGTCAACAATAATAAGGCAGGCCAAGGATGTAGCATGCCTATGCCCCTCTATGAAAGCATCACATATGACATTGAAGCACCTGTCCCTCCTTGGCGCCCATGGTGTTGTAGCAATGGATAATGAGGGAGTCAGCTCCAGTGGGGCAGACGAGAGAGGAAGCTCTGCTGAATCCGTAATTTTTAAGTTCTCGAATTTCACTAGCAGATATTGGAACAACTCCTTCAGTGAAGGTCGATTTTTGCAAGCTGCTGCTGCACCTCTCATTGGAGAAGCATCCCAAGTGGATTTATTGCTGCCTGGCAGCGGCACAAATGCTGGCAGCACAGCTTTATCAAGATTTTCCGGCGCGGGGGGTGGGGAGGGCAGCCCCCACTCCCCATCAGCACTCTGCTCCGATAGTCCCTTAGTTATTTCTGCTGATGATTGATTTATTGGAGAGGTCATACCCCAAACCAGGGTGGGTGCAGGAACTGACGATAAAGATCGTGTCAGCTGCATTCCTGAGGTCTCAGGTTTCATACTCGGCAGTCTGTCAGTCCAGATGGTACTGAGAAAGCTTGCACCGCCACCATAGCCAGCTGCCGTTTCCACGGATGTCTCTGATCTCCCATAGCAACTCAACTCCGGATGTCCTGCATCTCACCGCAATACGTCACTTTTCTGCGTCTTGCCACAATTCCTCTGTTCCCATGTCTTACCGTGTCTTACCGCAATCTGTATCAATCAATCAATCTCCGCATCTCACTGCGATCTCTATCAATCAATCTCTGTGTCTCACCACGATCTCTATATTCGGGTCTGTGCACAGAGTATCTCAACATCTCTCAGGTCTCTCACCGTCTCTCGGTGTGTCCAGGTCTCAGCCATATGTTGCAGGAAGAACGGCCGAAAACACAACAGACACCAGTATGGTCAGATCATGCTCTCTCTTTATTACCTGAATAGCCTGACTTTTATAGTAAATTTAACATGGGCGGATAATATCTCACACAAGATTATTGGTCAAAAGCACTCAGACAAACAACTGCACGAAAACAACCCCACCTGCAAGAAAGCAACCCCCTCGTGATTAGCAGTCACGTATATCCCGTCCTTGAAGTCAGCTGCTGGAAACAATATTTTTCTAAATTCCTCAGTTGGGTGATGTGGGAACACTGTCATGGGAACTTCTCATAGTTGTCCTAGTAGCTTGGTTTGCTCAGCTGCAGCAAGCCATGGGATCTTTGCTGTTTCAAAAATCCCTCAACAGTGACTTAACTGCTTTTCTGGGCAGCTTGTTCCAATACTTTACAACCCTTCCAGTGGAAAAAGATAAAATAAAAAATAATAATAATAATAAAAATCTTAATATCCAATCTAAAACTCTCCTTGCCATTTCCTCTTGTCCTATTGTTTATTGGTTGGGAGAAGAGACCAACACCCATCTCACTACAACCTCCTCTGAGGTAGCTTTAGAGAGTGATAAGGTCTCCCCTGAGCCTCCTTTACTCTAGCCTAATAAAAAAACATTAGCAGCTCCTCACTGAATTTGTTCTCTAGACCCTTCACCAGTTTTGTTGCCCTTCTCTGAACACACTCCAGTACCTCTGTCTTTTTAATGAGGGGGCCAAAACTGAACAAAGTATTAGAGGTGTAGCCTCACCAGAGCTCAGTACAGTTCTGAGAAAGTAATTGCTCAGACTGATAATATCTGGAAGTATTGTAGAAGAACTGTAAGTTATTTATTTATTTATTTATTTATTTATTTATTATTGAAAAGCTACGATAGCCAAGGAGCAATCTTCTATCTTCTGGAAAGTCTCCAACTATATCTCCTGAGGATCATCAGTAATCATAAAGTCATTCTGTAAGTCATAGAACAGAGATGGGAAAATCCCATCTTTGTAGATCATTGAATGGTAACTGCTGTTCAAAGCAGATTCTTTGTCAGGCCAGACATCACACAATGGGTGGAAAAATTCCCAGAGAGGTTCTGTGTACCTCAGGGAACATATTAATAGAGCCAGTCCTCTCTCACAGTGCACAACTTACAACTGCATGTAATTTAAATACGTAAAATCAAGAATGTAAAAACCAGTATCCTTCTAACCTAAAGACCCTCATAGTATATCTCATAGCCTGATGATTGCATGCCAGAAAGTCCTCTGCAACATTGTTGAAAGTGAAAATGTTCATCTGTTAAAGTTGCACCTGTCAACAGACGTTGATGTGCTGCAATTCCGACATTGAAGCTGCAGTTGGCAGCTTGCTCCTCTATAAGTGATATTGTTCACAAATAATGTGAAAAGTACAAGAAGTCAAATCCTGAAAAGTAGGAAGTGGAGAAACTAAAGTTTTGTACATCAAGCCATATTCTACCTAATCCGTGGAGCTATCTCCTAGGAGATATATTTCCATTCTTCCCCTCGCAAGATCTCTGCGTAATTTTGTTCACAGACTGGACAACTTGGGATAGCTCAACTTGGTTTAAGGAGCAGCTTGTTCAATAATTTTTCCTTGCTACTCATTGTGTGGCCCATTTGCTGCATACTTGTCAAACCCACATTTGAAAACAATGTTATTCATTTTCTCTTGAGAACACACTTCATGAGTGTTTCATTTCATAGTTGATTATTATAGTTATTCCCACAGTATAAACTGAATACTACAATTCAGACATGAAGGTTGACCAGCCATTAATTTTAGATGCTAAGATTTTTTCAGGTAACTTAGTATTACAGCAGACATGGTAAATTTGAAGTGTGATCTCCATCATTTTCAGTTGTTTTAAGTGCCCAGTTTTGTTTTTTGTTGTTGTTGTTGCTGTTTGTCACATCCAGGAATATAAAAATCCAGTCAATCAGAAAATGAAGAACAGCCCATCATCAGCCTAGGAAATGTTTAGCTTCAGAGAGTTGTCCAGCACCACACTTAAAGTCTGGAACATGTTAGTGTCTCATTCCTTTCCCAAAGGCAAGATTCAACTGCACAAGTCATGAGACTAGGATTTAGAGAAACTTCTGAAACCAAAAGCCTTCATAAGATTATATCTTTTTCTACAAAATTTTTGTTCAGAACAAGAGGAAAAACAAACTGCTGTTTCAACATTTAGCAACATGTATTGTTTGCATTTAAGTATTTAGGTTTTTTCTTCCTTAATTATTTTTATACTGAAGGGCTTCTCAACATATCTTTCAATATCATTGTATAATATCTACCTGAACAAAAAGGTTAAAGGGTTGTGATTTTTATTTTTCTATGAAGAAGGTTGCATATTTATTTGAGATCAAAATTAAAAACAACAATTCATGAACAACAGGAAGAAAATTATCAGGTTTCCAAGAAATTGAACTTTTATTTTCTTTACTGATATTGTAGTTTAAACACAATTTTCCTGAGATTCTTTTTCATTCCTCTTTTCATCTCTGTAGGTAATTTTTTCTTACTGTTATAACTTTTATTCTTTCCCAAAGCAGGACCATTCTTTGTTTAAAACGACACAAAAATTTTATAAACTATACCCTAAGATCTGTGTGCAAAGGGCTGAATTAAGATTATATGGGCTTACATTAAAATTGCACTATTTCTCAGTTGTCATCTGCATGCCTTATTAGATTTAATTTTACCCTTTACATGTGTGTGCACATCTGTGTGTATGAGAGTGCTACAGAGGGAACAAACATATCACTAGGATTTCAAGAAACAATATGGAACACCCCATAGGTTCTAGTCTGTGGGCATCTTAGTGACATGAAATAAAAACAGCATTCTGGAGCTTTAAAATCCAGAACACAAAGCTCTATCACTTGTTGAAGAAGTGGAGAAGAGAGTAATAGCTGCCATACTGTACAGAAACTAGAACTACTGAATGATATTTTCCCAGCTGTGTTGCTAGGAGTTGTTATACAGAGAGAAATCACAAGACTTGATATAATTTAGACTTTCTTGCGACCTCTGGAAAGGAAATGTGATATAGCAAGTGTGGGACTTGCTATTCCCATACTTGATTTTCCAATAGATCTTTGTATTTTTCCTTACTCAGTTGTCTCCTGCCCTAGCTTTTTCACCACTAATCTAACCCCCTCAAACTTCATTTTCCCTTTCTTAGTCTCTTTGCCTAGCTAGTGCCAGGTTTTCCTGACTCATAATCCAATTTCTTCGTCTGTCTTATTGGCATGTGGTCACCACTCCAGCCACATGTGCATTCCCCATTCCCACTGGCTCCAACTGTTAGCTTCCCTCCTAGACTCCTTGCTTAATGTTTGTGTCCCACCCTTAGCCTGCTGCAGTTCACAACAACCCAGAGATCTTTCAGTTTTCTGCAACTCTGGGCTTTTCATGGATAGTATAAATGGGATGTTCACCAAGGTCAAAGTGATGATTCTTTCTTTTGCTGGGACAGAAACTCCACATGCACAATGTGCTATTGGTAATGTTGAGCTGTATTTTTAAGTCTTTTAACTTGGCTAAATTTTGCTGCATATTAATAGAAGTGACCAAGACAGACACATCTGGACCTCGGTGGTATCCTTGTGAAATTGCTTTTCAACAGCAGCTTGCATCATTTTTTTCAGCTAATTTGTTTTCTTGTTTGTTTGTTGTTTGTTTTCAATCAGCATTGGTATAATTACTATGATTAACATGGGTAAAACAACATGTTTTTTTCTCGTCTTGTTCTCAGATATGGCTTACATTTCTTGCCTGAAACTTAAAATAATAAGTCATCCTGAGTGGCATGAAAAATATTAGCCTACATCTTACAGATTGGTAAATTTATGTGGCTGAAAATAAGCTTTTCTAATAACGTGTCAAGCAATCTACATAAGCAGCCACACATCACGCTATCATGCATTAGCATAATAAATTGTTGATGCTTCCAAAGTAACCAGAAGAATAAAGTAAAATAACAATAGCAACAAAAAACTTGACGTTCAAAGTGTCAGATCCTAGAATCTGAATATGTGGCAATTTCAAAAATGGAATGATATCTAATTAGTTTTCATGCATTTATAACATCCACTGTTAACAATTGATTATATTTTCATTACTGTTATGATGCAGTACCTTTGGCATGACATTAGTATGTAAATAATGAAGTGGTGTAAAATAGCATGCTGGAAAGTGTCAAATAGTTGGGAAAATTTTCTTCTTTCCCCTCTGTACCTCTTTTTTATTTGCTTTAGGTTTGTTTCAAGGAATTTGGAATCTGTTTAAACTTTTCACAGTTTAACCCATTCATGAACTTTGGAAACATGTCTCCACAAATTCCACCTGTCTGTCATGTTTCTCACTAATGTTAGAGATCTGTTAGATTGTGACAAATATTTTCTTATGCTAATAAGTTTACAGGCCCTTAATCTGGGAAAACAGAAAAAAAAAAAAAAAAATCAATTTGGTAGTTTTTTAGCTTCCAAAACTCTTTAAATAACGATCTACATATTTCTCATTTGTCTTTCATTTATATAAAACGTATAGTTATACTAAGGACATTTTAAGAGCTTTGAGATTTTCTTTCACTGAAAAATAAGATATTTTAGAAATAAAATTTATACCATTGCTGTAAGCCACAGTTCTCAGTTTTGCAAATCCTGTTTACTAAAATACCATTAGGGTTTTAAACATCTGACCTCGTTCACTTTACATGGATACTGCAAAATTAAATGGAGTTCTGGATTTTCTACAAGCTTGCATTAATTAACTACTTAAGATAATATTTCTCTTTACCTCTACAGTTGTGTTTCAGACCATCCAAAGTGAGTTAATACTTTCTCTGTGTTCAAAGTGACAATGAGATGGAAGTACTTTTTTAACTGCTAGATGAACATTTGATAATCTAATTTGAGGTTTTCTGCAAACAAATATTAAGTCACGGGAATCTTACAGATGTGAGTCTATGGTTACTGTTGATAGTCTCTAAGTATATCAGCTGATTTTAGGAAATTTTACAGTCTCTTCAATGACTTGCCCTTCACAAGATCTTCTGCTGGAAGATGTACAAGTGTGAAGAGACTCCCCCCTCTCTAAATTAAACAAAAAGATTTGCCCAAGAACCACAAAGAGCAACCTTTCTGATCTCATTGCTTGTTTTCTGCTGCTGTAAGGTGTCTTCTCCTATTATCCAGGACTTCAGACCACCCAGGTTAGTTTTGGGTGACAGTGTCTCACGTCATTCAATAAAAATGATGGGCAAAATAGTTACAAATCCTGCATGAACAGAGAACACTGTATGAATAGTTAAGATAAATATTCCAAATCACTCAGCCTCAATGTTCATATTGAGGATGTAAATGGTAAGTTCCCAAGTCCTTCCCTAGGCAGCCAGGTAAAAAGAATCATGTATTCATTGTACTGTTTAGAGTTTAAATTTAGCATGTCCACTACTCAGCACTTGGACTCATCAGAAAACAATTTGGACTTCTTCTTCCTTGGGAAAAAAAATAATAATAATAATAATTATTATAATTTTTAGTTTCTAGCAACCAAGAACTGAAAAATATTGGCTAAAAATACAAATATTGGATATAAAAAAACAGAAGCCTTGACAAAAGTTTCTAGTAGATTTTTTTATTTTTTTTTTTCATGTAAGAACCTTAAAAATCCATGTGAAGTGTTTGATACTTCCAAAATTATTTTGTATTGTAAAAACAACAGTTTGGGATAAAATGTTTGGCAATCTCCTGAACGTGTGTAAAAATCTGTTATTCTGTGACTCAAATCAGTCTCTCTTTTATCTAAGTAATTGTTTTGTTCCCTTATTTTAGGAAAGATTCATCAACAATTAGCTTAAAAGACTATTGGGAAAATCAAGAGGTGGATGATGCATCATATAAAATACAGTTTATGCATTTACTTCTCTATCTCAGTAGAAAAATACATTCTCATTTTACTATTTAATAGAACTAATCATTTTCCTAATTATCTTAGTCTCCTCAGACATCTGACTTTAGCTCCTTTTTTCCCTTTAAAAGGTCATTTTACATTTAATATTGTCTTAATGGTGTCTTTATCCATATATACCCATTTTGTAAGAATTTATTACTAAAGATTAATATTACTAACCAGATTTTATTTACTTAGTATCCTTTGTAACTCTCAAATTCAAATTAGTGTAATAGGACTGCTAGGACTTATTCTATATAGGTCCTACATAAGTCAATATATTCTATAAATAAATAAATAAATTAACAAACTTTAAATTTATTTACTATTGCACATAGATTGTACATTGAAGATATTATCTGTGAAATTCAAACTAAAATAAGTTCAATATCTTGCTCCTGCTTGCACCACAAAGAAGTTATTGTGTAGTTAGCAAGTTAGCAAGAGAAAGGCACACAAAGTTTGGCAGGGATAAATGGCATGGGTGTGGCATTTGGATATTTCTGACACCAAACAGCCTCCATGTAATAAACAATCTTTTCTTGTCTCAGAAAACACTTTTCTTGAAGCTTATCTCACAACTTTTTTGATAATGCAGGTTCAGTTTCCCTGAATTATTACCACATTTTAAACATTTTAGGTTCTGACTGATTGCATAATTTCAGAAGTCCATTGTTTTGCAATCTTACAGTCACAACATTGAGAGCTTGCATCGATACACCTTGTTCTACATATGGTGGTCACTGGATTTTTTGATGACTCAAAAGGATTAAACACAATCTTCCTTACTAGCTGACCGATTTTTCAGGAATGTATTCAAGGTAAATGTGTTAAGAAAATTAAAGATTCAATGCTGTGTAAAACAAGTCAGTCCAACATGTACATTTTTGCAAAAATCTTATTATGCAAGGAGACTTAAAAAAATTAGTTCTATTAGATCATAAAAGGATTATTTCTGAGTGACTGTTAATAAAGTGTAGAATAATAGTTGCTTTTGAGTTAGAAGCTTTCGTGCAGTATTTTATACTTGTCAAATGCTTTGCTAATGAGTGATCACTGCAACAGCTTTGCTAATTGGCATTTAAATGTAGTTTTAAATAACAGACTAAATTAAGTACAAATGAGGAAATAGGGTTACAGCACCCAGCAGTTAAAATTTGACAGTACAAGGCACAAATATCACTACTCACTTATTTTTCCTATGCAATTAGGTTTACAAATATCACTAGTATTAAGTTTCTAGAAATCACTTTCTTGTCCATGTCTCCCTTTTCAACTTCTGTATTACCTTTTTCCACAATCCATTTTGAAGGAGGTACCTGTAGATGAACATATTTTACCAATAGGAAAAATAGCTTAAGTTGCCCATTCTCATGTGTGCATCAAAAAACCAACAGATCTTATGACCATAAACATTTTGGCTTTGCAAATCCTTTTTTTTTTTTTTTTTTTTTTTTTTTCCTATGTATTAAGTTATGAAGATGATCTTGCGAAAACAAACCAACAGGGTCAGGCTGGCCTTGTTAGTTGCATGCACTAGGCTCATTCCTGAGAAAACAAGGAAACTGACAAGGTAGAAGGGCTATTCAGAGCCTCAAATATGATGCAAAAAAACATGTCAATGTTGAGAGCAGAGATAACACAGGCTGAGAACTACAGAACATGCAGAACACAAGGAAAGATTGTCCTAACAAAGAATGTACTTTGTATGATATGAATTGTGTTGAAGAATAGACTACAGTATCACTCAAACTTGTAAGAGGTCTCTACAGGAAAAAAAAAAAATCATTTAAAGATGATACTTGGAAACTCTCTGGATTGTCCAGCTGAAGAACTGAGATACACATTTTAATAGCAATCATTTCTTTATCACTAGATCAGTCTCATTTTTTTATTATTTTTGTGTGTGTGTGTGTGTGATATCTACTGTGTGCACCTGTGTCTCTTATCATAATCATCTCCACCAGAACTTTATAACTCCCATTGAAATATTTCTGAGCTATATTTCCCTCTTGCACTAAGTGTTTGTTTATAGAGCACTTAGTTCTTGGCTAGTGCCAGGACTGGTACAGAGAGTACACTGCACATGTACAGCAGCTCTCAGCTTGCTACTCCCCAAACCATAGTGAAGATCATAAAGCAAGTCAGGTTGATCATAAAAAAATCACATAGAAAAATGTCAGAGGCTTCTGATGTCCTTGTTTTGTTCTGATTTTGTTTACAAGATGAGTACTTGTAACTTACAATATAACACTGTACTTCAAAACTCCTTTTCCATTAAGGTAAACAGATTTTTTGTTGTTGTTAACACAAAACAAACAAACAAACAATAAACAAGTTTATTAAATATTTCATAGTTCTAAGCGCCCTGCCAAGGGCCATTTTCCATTAGACCAGGTTGCTCAGAGCCCCATCCAACCTGGCTTGAACACTTCTAGAGACAGGGCACACACAACTTCTCTGTGCAGCCTGTTCCAGTACCTCACCACATTCAGAGTAAAGTTTTCTCCTAATATCTAATCTAAATCTACTCTCTTTTAGTTTAAAGCCATAACTCCCTATCCTATCACTATAGGCCCAGGTAAAGAGTCTCTTTATTTTACAGATGTTTCAAAGTATGCATACACACACACAGAGGAACACATAAGTGCACGTGTAAGTGTAACTATTCACAAAAGTACATGTGCACATGCCCATGTACAAACGTGTACATGCACACACTGCAGAACTTCATGTTGATTTCCTCATCAGTTAAAAACCATTACAGCTACTATAGATTGTTTACCACCCCTTGCCTTTGGGAAAAATATCACAATTTGGATAAGGCAATATTCTGTTCTCCAAGAAACAGGCTTTAAAATACTTCTGATAAGTGCTTTGTGAACTAGAAAACAAAATGGAAATGGAAAAAAAATATATATATATATATATATGTGTGTGTGTGTGTGTGTCAGTCCTGGCCTACCTTGCTTGGAAAAGTTGCTAAAAGTGTGTCACACAGGAACTGTCAATGCCATCTGTCCATACAGTGAGATGGTTCTCTGCAGAGAATATGAGGGAAAATATGCAGTGATTGGCAGTTGCTAGATCTGTGGTATTTAGCTCATAAAAAGATACAGCACAATGGTTAATGGTAGGCTTTACTTCTTCAGTGAAGAGTACTATTTTTTAACCTTTGCTACTCCACTGAATGTTTTTGAGAACAAATTGTTGGGGGAAAGATAATAATTTTGCCTGTTCTATAGAATATTTGTGTTCCTTTTCAAGCCTTTACTAAAGATACTGAAATCCTTCAAAACCTTTTTCTGTCATTATTATTAGTTTGTTAATGTTACTTCAAAGGGAAAAGAAGATACCACATGCTTGGAACAGAGATGTGATGTGATGGTTGGAAATCACAAGTCTCAGCAAAACCAGAATGAAGTGCTGAACTGTTTCTCTGATACCACTGATATGTCCAGAACCAACATGGAAATGACTCAGTTTAATGGTTTGAGAAACAGCAAGGCTGTTTCTACCCATGAACCGAGAGAATAGTGTATCAGTCTTAACAAAATTTAATTGAAGATATATGACAAGGCAGAAAAAAAAAAAAAATCCATATTTATATAAAATTGTATTCATATTTACTTTTTAATCATAGAGTATATTTTGAAACATTGTTTCCAGAGCCACTGGGAAAATGTAAAAAAAAATAAAAAAAATAATAAAAAAAAAAGCATATTCATAGATTTATATGTGATATATGCTGTTGGTTTTCCCAGCTTCAGGGGGAGAGGCATAAAATAAGTAGACAGGGGGCTAAATGATAAGATTTTTAGCTGAACATTTTGCTGGCAGCTAGGAGTGGTAAAAGGAACTGAAAAATGTTACAGACCATACTATCAAGCTGTGTATTTAACAAATAATGAACTCATGTTTTATGTCAAAAGTATTTCAGAGGTGCCAGAAAAATGAAAGTCGGTTTAATAACAAACACTTAATAGTTTGCTTTATAAAAACACCTATTTGTGTCAATGTAGCTCATCATATTCAAGGTATGTGGGAAGTTAAGAACATGTTTTTCCTATTTTATACATAAAATTTTCAATATATTAATAGCATAAGGCCATACTTGCAAGGACTTACCAAAATATTTAATTGTATGGTGGAAATTTTTTCTTCCCACTGGGAAAACAGTAGTTCAAAGACAGCTACAAAGCACCTTCAGGCTGAACTCAAAGACAAACCTCTTACAAGAAATTCTAGCCCCCAGTGTGTTACATTTAACTTTTTCTTGACATTTTAACTCTTTCAGAAAAGTGTAAGGGATCCTTCACATGCATGAGAACAGCATTCTGGAGATGAAAAAAGTAATCCTGGAAATTCCTGAACTAATCTTATGCCTCTCCTCCTGCAGTATAAAATGTCTGATTTCATACTCTCGCTAACAGCAAGCTCTATGGAGCATGCTGTGTTTGGTGTTGTCCAGTTCATTTGCTCCTACCTCTGAAGCATAGTCTAGATAAAGTGTGACCCAGAAGGACAAGGCACTCCCTCAAGGCCTGGGAATTTTTTAGGGCTTTGATGGTGACACAGGAAAACCTTCAGGAGGAAAAACTGTTTCTGGGATACTCTCTCCTTTTTGACACTGCAGGGCTAAAATAAAAATGTGTGGGTTTTTTTTGTGCCTGGCTGTTTCACAGCAGAAACAGTCTTCTTCCCTGTTGAAGGAGCCTGAGATTTTTTCCTCATGAGGAGAGTGATTTGCTAATAACACTTACATGAAAAACAGAGCTGTGTAAACCCTCATTTTATAGTCAATGCTGACTTCCCTTTCCTCTTCCTCCTGCTTGGTCACTCCTTCCTTTTATCCTTCCTTCTACCTTAGGAAACGCTTATTTTTCACTTTTGTGAACTTAGTTGTAATTATATCTCATATAACATTAAAATATCTGAAAGCATTCAAGTAATCAAAAAGTAGGGTAAAGTACAGTAAGGTTACCCAGACTATAAGGATATATTTTTTTCTCATTTGAGGCCTACTTTTGTTTTTTGTCTCTGAAAAGTCATTAAGCCTCTCTGTGGCTTAGGTATGAAATTTTATTACTTCTCTGTGCATCAAAAGGGACTGAAACATTTTGTCCTTGATCAAGAGATTATCTTTATCTCAAATACTGAGAGGACTTATATGGTCTTTGCTACAGCTGCAGCTATTTGTAATGGCTACACTACACAATAAATTTTATTTAAAGATGAAGTTGTACAAGATCACCTGCACACTTCTAATTGAGATGAAAATCCTGAATTAGTATCGTCAATATAGAAGTAGAACTCTCATTTCCTTCAGTCTAGGCCTTCAGTCATAAGAATGCTTTCACAAGGTTTGGCATTGTTTGCCAAAGACATGTCATGTACTATGTAACTTTTTTGCTTCCTCGGGAGCTGTTGAATTTCAGCATGCAGCTGAATAGATATATCATGATTAAAGAAATTGTCTTTTGGAGACTTTGTTTATTTGCTCAGCAGTGTGCATGAGCAGAGGGCAAGTGAAAGGCCAGTGTCTTTGGGGAACCATGGAAAGGAGCACAAAGTGCTAAATAAAGAGTCACAAATGAAATGAAAGGCCTGATGAGAATGCATAAGCAGTACATGCACCAAGTAGTCTGTATATCACCTTACCTTGAAGTCACATGCTTCAAAAAGCAGTAACAAAAAGTTGTGAATAGTTTATTTTTCTAGTTTTTTGTTGTGTTTTTGTTTGTTTGTTTGTTTGTTTTTCTTAAATAAGGTGATTATGTCTTTAATGGACTTTAGTTACATATATTGAAGTACTACCTTTTCAGAGTAATTCAGAAGTTCAAAGGAATGTGAAAAAGCAGAATGGGAAATGATATCAATAGCTATGCATGTATTCCTCAACTGTGCTCTTCAGTCTTGTGATGTGCAAATTTCCTCAGTCAAATGGCACTGAAGTTGTGTGAAAGTTGATAACGCTTACAGATGCCTCCAGATTTGAGAGGCCTGAAGCTTAAGGTGTTGTAAGGACAAACATTTCTAGTAACGTGGTCTTCTAAGAAGGAAAAATGCAGCTTTTGGTCTATGGTAAAACTACATGACCCTTGAATCTACACATGGTGAGCGGGCCCCAAAATTAATGACTTATTTAGCAAAGTTTTTCAGGGCTGAAACTTCAGTGCTTTGTTAAATGGAAGAGCCATTGCATATTTGCAAGGCTATTCTAATTAAAAATGACAGTGGAAACATTTTACCAGGACACTTTTGTTTTTTGTTTTTCACTGAATAGCTGCCTGAATCTTTCAACCACATGGCTTCTAACACGTACACATGTCTAGCAGAAGTTGCCCTTCACCTCATCTTACTTCATTATCCAATCTGTCAAAGAAACACTACCCAAATAGCTATAAAAAAAAAAAAAACAAAAAAACAAAAAAAAAACCACACACACACACACACACACAACATCTACTGTATGTTATTGTTGGCATCCTGAATTGGCACATTTGCTACAATTAAACAGAAGTTCTGAAAGATTCCCAGTTCAGCGCTCTTTGTAAAGACTCCAACTCTGGGAAAGAGTAAAGCATGCTCAAGAGAAAGAGGAAAATAATGCTCATGTACTGTGTAGTGCACACTAAGTACACTGATGGGGAAGAGAACATTTCATAGGGAAATACAAAGGAGAAAGAAAATTTAATGCAGAAAAAAAAAAAAAATCTTGCAAAATTACATTTGCTCTTAATGATGTATAAGGTGAGACCGGAACAGAAACTTTTGTTTGAATTTAAAATGCCAGGAGGATGAACTTAAGGATTTCAGAATTTTCAAAATAGATTTTATTCAATCACAATTTTGTCAATAATAAAAAATATTTTACTTAAATTTTATTAGGTTTTCTCAGCTCTTAAAAAGATAAAATTCATGAAAAAATTCACATAGTTTAAGAGCCATGTTTAAAAAAAGGCCTGCCAGTAGTCCTTCTTTTCCATTGTATTATGTACATTTTTTATCCTTTGACTTTTTTAAAAAAGGGGGAAAAGTTACTATATTGTGCCATAAGACTACATTAAAATCTATTTCTGAAACTGAAATTACAGAATTGTATATGTTTTTAAAGCTGAAAATAATGAATTTTGGAACTCTGAAAGTGGTTAATCTTTTAAATTCATTTTTTTGAAACCAATTAGAAAAAAGCTATACTGACTGGCATCCAATGCAAAGTGCAAAATGGTACCTAATAACCTTTTAATATTTACAGCTTTTAAAGTTGTTTTTGTTTTAAGTGTTTATAAGTATGCCTCAAAACCTGTTATATATACATGGCTAATTCCAAAGCATGTTATTAAAACCCGTATGTTGAAAGCAAAAGTCAGGGCTAAGGCACTTGATTCACATCATAATTGGTCCCAGCTAGATCCTACATGGCAAGTTGTCTTTTTCTTTATCAAAGTAATTTTAAATTTCATTGATTAGTGCCTTCTTTCTAAGGCCTAATGTCTGCCACATTTTTCCTTATTGTCTAGTAGTTTCCAAATCTGCTGCTGCTAACCATCCATTATCCCTGTGCAGGTCATCGATATATCACAATGGACAAGTTTAAGTGCTGATGTGTTACTTTCAGTAGTGTTGCCCAGTAGGCAGTGTGAGCTACTTTGTGCACAGGGCACCCAATTGATGAAGTTGGTCAGTGGTATCTCGACATTTTCTCTTATCATTGTTGTCAGAACAGCCACACAGGACATTTGTGTTCATTTATTTTACCAGGCAAGGTCCATGAAATATTAGAATGTGGTTGAGTGAGATGCACAGGCATACATACAGTCAACAGTTTTGGCCCACTGATCACTCAGACTGAAGGACCTATTCCAGTGTGGCTTCTGCTTGCTTCTGGATACAATTCTGCTTCTGAATTGAATGCATCTGGCAGCTGGCCAGCTGGGTAGCTTGCACAGTGGTTGAAGTTTGATAATTCAACCCAATGTAAAATAAAGACAATAGCAAGAATACTGTAGGTACAGTGTGGACACTATATACATGAGATTGAACCAGCTCTGAAAAAAATAATATTTCTGTTACTAAATACATGTAACATGTAAAGAGCATCACAGAATTAAAAAACATTCCTCAGCAAGCATAGGTTAGAAATTGGAGGCTTTTAATGGTGAAAAAACTGAGAAGACAGACCAAATGCTTGTGCTGTTTATTTTAGAAAACTAAACCTACACTGCTTAAAATGAAGCCTTCTCTATATCAACATTTATCCTCTTGTGAAATGTTATGATATGTATTTCAATTTGAAGAAGATGGCTAAAAAACAAACAAACCTCTCTTCCTCATGGTCATCCTCTCAAAACTCTGATCTTTCTTCTGTTTTGAACACATGATAATCACAAGATTTTTACTGCATAAGATAGCTATACTAAAAAGTGGATACTTAAGAGCTATTCAATCCTCAGTGAAGTTTGACCTCCACAAAGGTGTTTTTTTTTTTTTTAGTTTATTTATTTCTTTTTTTTTTTTTTTTCTAGAAATATGATTAAGACTGTTGTCTAATATTATAGTGACTTAAAGTTCTTTTCATGTTAGTGATCTAATGCTTGGTGTTATCATCAGATTTCTCATATCTGGCTCATCTGCACAAGGTGAAGAATCTTAATTTGAAACAAATAATAGCATGTGGGCATGCGCTTTTTATTATTATTATTTTTGTTTGTATGTTTGCATTTCTAAAAAGAAGGTATCTGAAAATTTACCAAGAATACTTTCTTTTTGTAATATATATATATATATGTAAAATATTTTTTCACTGTGGTATTTGGATAGGTAAGCATTCACTTCCATCTGCACTATTCTGTCTACTCTCCTACAGTTTTGGATGCCTCAGATTAACAGTTGATTAAAAAAATCAAAAATACTTCGTTCTAAAATTAACTTACTATAGTGGAAATGATGCCATAGTTAATAGAAATTGCTGCTCTGATTCATCAGTTGCAGTTTACTGTCAGAAAATGAATTCAGTTCAGTTACTTTAGAGTAACAATAATATAATGAATACAGAATGATTTTAACATTAAAGACACTAGATCTCTGGCTTTATTGTAGATAAAAATTCCTTCTATCTTCTTGCTTAGGCTCTCATACAGTAAAGAGAAAGAAATTCACATTTATAATTTAATTTAATTTGTCTATTTCTAATTTATAGTACAGTGGGACAGAAATGTACTATGGGATCTTTCTCCAAAATACCATGGATGTTTTCTCTTCCTTGCCAGGAAGCAGGAAGAATACTAGTGTTTATGATCATTTTGTTTCATATGTTTCTTTCTTAACGAATCAAAATGAACAGTTTTAAGAAAAAGAGTACTCATGCTCTTTAACTCTCTCTTTCAGTCTTTCTCTTTTGCTTCCTCACTCTACCCCTATTTCTCTGCCACCATCACGCTACTGCTAGGTTGGAACTGATGTCTGTGGAAACTGCTAACCCTCATCTCAATCGTTCAGACATATCATTTATATATGTACAATGTGTTATCTGTCACCATTCATGGTGAAAGAGTTATTTTTCTACAGGAGCTGATGTTAGTCAGACTGGGAGGAACATTGTTTCTGGAGGAACTTTTTGATTTGCAATCAGTTCTTGTAGTGATATTTGTGTAACTCTTTCATTCAATATTGCAAGAAATAGTGAAGGTGATTCTATCCTGAAAATATTAAGATCATAAAGAATATTCTTTACTTGATTAAATATTTGTTAAAGTTGAACAATGATAGAAAGATTGAGTGACACTAGCAATTTTCATCAGTTAGTCCATTAATCATATGTGAAAAATGACAAAATGTTTAAAAGTGACCAAAGGCCATTTTAAAATGTTTACAGCTCTAAATTTTACCTTCAAGATACCAGACTTAAATTTATAAGTAACAGTCTTTGTAAAAAATGTGTTCAGCCTAAGGTCCTTTCAAGTCTTCAAGCAGTTTAATTTTACTTAAATACAGCCTGAGTAAGTGTAGTTTTTCATTAGTTTCATGTTTTAAGCTCTGAGGACTTCATAAAACTTAGGTATCAGTGACTGAGAAATTTGAAAGGAAGCATATTTATCAATAAAGAAACAGCACTGTGCAGGATATCCCAGCTGAGCAGGTCTCTGTGCAAAGGAAAAGACCTAAATCTACAAAAATGACCTTTGAGACCACAGTAATAGGCAACTTGGAATTCTTACATGATAACAAAGAATTGGAACACGGCCATTGCTGAGGAATTTGCAGATATGAAGAGCTGGTTATCTTCTTCTACGCCTCTGTTATGTGCAGGCCCAGAATACTTGCCATCAATGATGTGATGGAATGTATAGATTACACTTAAATTCACAATACAATAACTTTTCTAGGCCAGAAAAAAAATTATCTGACCTTCTCATGGCCCGAAGAAACTGTTTTGCCTCACAAAATTTTCTTTGGTATTGATTGTATTATTTGAAATATTCTTCTGCCTAAATCCATAACCAAGAGCAGGTTGAAATATCATAACTAGTACGATGTTCATTTATTTCTAAATGTTCATTCCCTTGTCAGCTGAATACTGCATGAGGTAATGAGCTGTGTCTCCATTGACTATTCATTCTCTGAAAGTGTATACCAAACAATGGGCACTGTCTTCCAAGAAATTTTTTGCAGTTAACTCCCAGCAGGGTGTAACAGCAAAAACTCTGTCTATAAAAGTAGTTTATATAACGTAACATTTTATTTATTTGGGTGAATACTGTGTAAAGAGGTTTTACAAACAACATACTACAAAAGTGTTTAGTTAAATAAAAGGGCTTTTACTCAACACATAGTTTTAAGAGGCACGTTGTAATATTTACATTCCATTAGCTAGATATGCTCTAGGTTCAAGGAGTTTAATGGATAAATAAGAGAATTGCAGAAGCTAATATCAGAAAGACAAGATGAGGTATAAAGAAGAGATGGGGATAAATTCATATTTCTGCTTAAAGTTTTTGAGAATGTATGAATATATTTTAATAAATTATCAATAAATTTTAATAAGATTTAGTAGGTGAGTTAATACAATGTCACTGTAAAAATAAATAATTTATCAAAAGTGACTAGCTAAGGAAGATGCTCAAATCAATGAATATATTCATGCAGTTTACTCCATAAATACCAGCCTACAATATTTTTATGTTATATGGAGATCAGTGATATTCTCCAGAATCAACTGTGTCACTCCTTTTGCCTGAAAGACAGCATTTTCAGAAAAGGAAACTGGCAATAAAATCTGAGAATACTTTACAGTGATATTAACCAAAGTTATCCACATTATTGCTTCACATTGACTTAGTCAGATTTAACTAAGAGCCAGAATTCTGAGCACTGACATTAAATCTTTGTAATACCTGAAGATCATCCTACTAGGAGAAATCTGTTTAATGTAGAGCTTGTAACTGACACAGAAACATCTCCCCCACACAAATATGTCTAGATGAAGTGACTGACAATGACTTCCACACTGGAGGAACTGAAACATATATAAAATTGTTTGCCTCAAACATCCAAGCAACATCTGTTCCCTAAAAATTCCATTCTTGGTAGTCCAAGCCTTGTGCAACCAACCTAGGAGTACTCACGGGAACAATTTGTAATTTTTAAAATTTTACTTATTTCTGTATTTATTTACATTTACAATGAAATATTTATGAAGAACAGATTTAGCATTTATTAGCTGTTCAGAGGATATGACAGGGAATTAAGTTTATGACTTACCTCCTAAGAGAAAACATTTTTTATTTTCATTTTTTTTATGTTTAAAATGTTGTTAAGCATCCAGCTCGGGTTTCTTCTGCTATCTGTAAGGAGACAGCCATGAATAAAGTAGTAGTTTCTCTTCTGATAGCACAGTTCCTGTCTGCCACCCCACCCTTCAACCTTCAATTACACTAATGTATCCAGCCATTCTTTTCTTTAACACTCTTCAGATAACATCATGGCTATGACGTGAATATACCACCGGGTACCTTTTTGCTCGGTGGGTTGGGATTAGCCCACACAGACATATTCATTGTAGCCACTGCCTTATATTAATGCAGCAAATTGTCAAGTTTTAAGTTGTACCCTAAACATAGTACCTTCATTGACTAATCATGAGCTGTCCTAATTGCTTTGTACACCAAAAACTGTTATTTAAACCATAATGTCGTGCATTTTCAACATAACCTCTGAAGTACATATACTATGATAATTAGAAATTATGAATATTATTCTGACTTCTGCTTTCTGTTTGTGACATTCAGCACACCAGATAGACTTCTTATTTGCATTCTTTTGTGAGAAGTTGTGCTGGAACTTTGTCATTGTCAAATCTGACAAGCAGCAGATATGGAGTAGATGTGCATTTTGAACATCAAAATCCAAAACTGCTGTTTAGCTGCCCCAAGCTTTTGGTCAACCAAAGAACCATAAAATTCAGACCAAGCTCTTATGCCTCAAGTTTTGCCTGTGGGACACGTGGCACGATGCTCTGTCAGTTTTATACTGTGCTAGTATTTGCATTTGTGCAACCATTGAAGGAAAAACACTAAACTATATTTCAAGTAAGGTATTTCAAGTAAGGTTTTTCTGGTGATTCAGCAAGGACTGGCAAAGTAATGTTGACTTCCAAAATGACTGATCATTTTTAGTTTAGTTTAGTTTTGTTTTGTTTTGTTTTGTTGTTGTTGTTTGGTTGGTTTTGTTTTGTGTGTTTTGTTTTTTTTTTTAGATAGTTTGCAAGCAGAATATACGTCTGCACTGTCATGAATTGCTAGGAGGTTTGGCATAAAATTCATAGAATCACAGAATTGTTTGGGTAGGAAAAGACCTAAACGATCATCTAGTTCCATCCCCCCTGCCATGAGCACATATATACCATTAAGACCAGGTTGCTCAAAGCCCCTTCCAGCCTGGCCTTGAACACTTCCAGGGATGGGACATCCACAACTTCTCTGGGCAACCTGTTCCAGTGCCTCACCACCCTCACAACAACGAATTTCCTTCTTATATCTAATCTAAACCTACCTTCTTTTAACTTAAAGCCATTACTCCTTGTCCTATCAATTACTTGTCCTATCACTTACTGATGAAGAGTCTTTCTTCTGCTTTCCTGTAGGCTTCCTTTATGTATTGGAAGGCCACTATAAGGTCTTCTGGATCCTTCTCTTCTCCTGGCTGAACAACCCCAGCTCTCTCAGCCTGTCTTCACAGGAAAGGTGCTCTAGTCCACTAGTCATCTTCATTGCCCTCCTCTGGAATCATTCAAATAGGTCCATGTGCTTCTTGTGCTGGGGGCCCCAGAGCCTCCTCCGTCCTCCAGGTGAACCTAGTACTCAGGAGAGCAAAGTAGAGGGGAGAATCGCCTCCCTTGCCTTGCTGGCCGCACTTCTTTGGATGCAGCCTGGGATATGATTGTTTTTTTGGGCTGCAAGTGCACATTGCTGGCTTATGTTGAGCTTCTCATCGACAAACACTCCCAAGTCCTTCTCCCCAGGGCTGCTCCCAGTTCATTTTCCACCCAGGCTGTATTTGTGCTTGGGATTCTAGTGGCCTTTAGAGATGAATAAAGATAAGGTTCCTAAAGTCTATTTCTTGAGGCTCATTTGGTTTTGTGGTTAAAGCTGCCTGGCAAACGTCTTTATGCTACCTTGCCATTGTTCCAAATGCATCTTCAGAACAATCCATTTATGCAAGCTTATCAATATTTTAGGCCTCCGAGAGATGTCACTTAATATAATCTGATGTTCATTCAAGTGCTAACAATTTGTGTTAAGGTTTTACAACACATTCTCTTTTATTATCAGATTTAACAAAAACAACAAAAATAGTGTCATGAGAAAAACAGGGCATATTTTAATTTTTATATTTCCTCTTATGAAAATATTAACTACACTGTTACACGCCTTTTCCATTGCTCAAGAAAAAAATGCACTTCTGGATCTTAGGCATGCGTACATTTTTTAGCCTAGTCTTCTATTGAAATTGCCTAAATATGACCTAAAAATATTAACATCTGCACTGTTTCTCCCTCAGAAGCCCTTTGGAACACTTCAATTTAAATTTGACATAGGCATGAAGTCTTCACAGATCTTGGAAACAGGTTGCTAAGAAGAGAGACTTGAAAGAGCAAATTCACATACAATTTAGAAATTGAAAAGCTTCAGTCAGAACTCCTATATTAGACCATAGTCTCTCATGAGAGTGTTTCTAAAGTGACCCTGTTTACCATTCTGATATTTCCAATCCATACTCGATAACTCTCTAATAATGGGATAAATATATATATATATAAACAAATGGACATGTTTCATCACAACATCAAGAACCAAATATTTAGATAAGAAAGAAGGCAGTGAAGAGAATAACTGATATGCAAATTCACCCTGGAACACTCCATTGCTCATGAAGGACACTCTCTTCCAACATGATTGTCTCATTAGCCTAAAAGTAATGCGAAGCTCCTGTGCTCTAACCAGACCTTCAGGGTCTGAGATCTGTTATACCAATTATAGTTGCCAGACAATAACAATAAGATTCCAGACCATATCAGAGAGTATCAGAGACCGGCACCTCCTTCTCCATTTCCTCTCCTCAGGAAGTTGCAGAGAGCAGTGAGGTCACCTCTCAGCCTCCTTTTCTGCAGGCTGGGAAGGCTGTTAGGTATGACACTGTGTTTTAACTGACATACTGACATACTGACTTTTTATCTGAATGATTTGCTCTTACACTGTGAGTGTTATGCAGCAAACAACCAGAAAAAAAGCATGTTACACCCGCTTTATATCCTTGTTTAGGACGTAAAAGAGCTTTCTGAATGCTTGCCATATTTTTGGAACAAAAAACAAATTGGAAAAAGGCCAGAATTCTGGTTTGTTAAGTTACAACATTTTTTTCCCTTTGTGGGGGGACATGACATTTTTAGCTTACTTCATGTTCATCAGAAATATTTTGAGCAATGTGAACTTTTTGTGTGTGTGTGTGTGTGTGATAGTTGCAAAACTGAAAATAAATAACTTTTGCCTGAAATATTTGAAGAGTCACTTCATACTTTGCTTTAGATATTCTAGCATAAATGTTGTAAATTTATATGTTGTATATTGATTCAACATATTGTATCAATATATTTTAATCAAAAAAAGTGATTTTGAATGACTAGGTGACTACAGAAATAACAGCTTGTATTCCTTTAACAACAAACAATAGCATAGTATGATATTCAAGCTCTATTTATCAGAACTTATATATACCAATGTTTTCTAAAATTAAGAAAATAAGGATATCTTTTGTTTATTACTGAGTTATTATTTCAGTTTGTGTGGTAATTAAATACCAGATTTGCTGTCTGTACCAAGGTTAATAGCAGAATCTTCAACTAGTTCCACTATGTGTCATCCTGGTAGGGATCCTGGCTTTTTGTAACTCAATGGCAATGCTTCATTGACTTCTCTTGAGTCAGGATTTCCTTAAATGAATATTTGGGATAATTAAGGATGAATTATGAGACTCCCGGTTTTTGCTCTTATATATCACAAATAAGATCCATTAAAAGCCTACTGAAGTTAACGGGAAGATTAATGTTGCTTTCAATAGAATTTAGTTAAGGTTTTTCCTTTTGCACACAGGCACTTGTGCAATTTTTTCTTTTTTTTTTTTTTTTCTCCTTTTAAAAAGGCTTTTTGATTTTCTATGGCTCTCTCCTATCTACAGAGTTACCAATGTCCTTTACTACTGAGCTAAAATGTAGACAATAATGAGGCTGGTAGAAAGGATGTAAGGCATGTCCTTTGAGGAGAGTCTGATGACACTTGTGTTGTCCAGTCTGGAGAAAAGGAGGCTGAGAGGTGACCTCATTGCTCAGGAGGGCAACCCAAGAAAAAAAATAAATTATTGCTTTCCAGTCACCAGATATGTCTTTTAAATATTTATTATCAAACAGTTTTATATTTAGCAAATAATCACAAACATGTTCTTTTCAGAACCTTAGGGCATAATGGCCCTAAAGAATACTGAGTTAAAGTCACTAGGAAGCTCATCTTGTGCTGCCTCAACCTCTTCAACTGAACACTTGATATGAATAACAGCTGTTCTAGTATCTATTATTGAATCATTCCTCCATTGCATGCTAACGAAAATCTTCAGATCTCTTCTCCTGTAGATGGAAGAGGATGGTAAATGCTATTTCAGCTATGGCTAGAGACTGACCTTTGTCTAGTCAAGTCAAGGATGAGGATTCACAGTCTCTGCAGGTAATCTGTTCAAGTATAACTCTATCCTATCAGTGAAAATATTTTTTTCCTGATATGAAGCTTGAGCCTTCCAAGATGCATTTTGTCACCATTACCCTCTGTAACACCATGTGGTACTACTGCATGAGTGTCAGCCATCTGGTACTACTGAATGAGTGTCAGCCACTACCTTGATTTAGTGTAATCACTACTACTGATGGTGCACCCCGTGTCATCATTCATACTATAGAATCACAGAATCATAGAACATCCCAAATTGGAAGGGACCCACAAGGACCATAAAGTCAAATTCCTGGGTCTACACAGGACCACCCAAAAATCAGACAACATGTCTGAGAGTGTTATTGTCCTGGTATTGGCTAGGATAGAGTTACTTTTCCTCTTAGTAGCTGCTATGGTGCTGTGTTTTGGATTTAGGATGAGAATAATGCTAATAATACACTGATGTTATAGTTGTTACAGACCAGTGCTTGTGCTAAGCCAAGGACTTTTCAGCCTGTCATGTTGCCCAGACAGCAAGGAAGCTGGGGGTGTACAAGAAGCTGGGAAGGGACAGAACGAGGACAGTTGACCCAAACTGACCAAAGTGATATTCCATACCATATGACATGATGCTGAACAATTAATACAGTGGAGTGGCTGGCCAGCATCATGGGGGAACACTGCCTGGGGATGGGATGTCAGTCAGCAGGTGGTGAGCAATTGCATTGTGCATCACTTGCTTTGTACATTTTATTATCATCATCTTCATCTTCTTTATTATTAATTCTCTTCCCTTTTTGTTCTATTAAACTGTCTTTATCTCAACCCATAATCTTTTACCTTTTTTTTCCTCACAGTTCCCTCCCCCAGCCCAGTTGAGTGGGGGGGAAGGAGTATGAATGAACCGTTGTGTGGTGCTTAGCTGCCTGGTGGGTTAAACCACAACAGTTGACCAAATGCTTCTTGAACTCTGGAAGGCTTGGTTCCATGACCCCTTCCCGGGGAGCCTGTCCTAGTGCCCGACCACCCTCTGGGTGCAGAACCTTTCCCTCACACCCAGCCTGACCCTCCCCTGTCCCAGCTCCATGCCGTTCCCTTGGGTCCTGTCGCTGTCCCCAGAAAGCAGAGCTCAGCACCTATCCCTCTGCTCCTCCTGAGGAAGCTGCAGGCCACTATGAGGCCTCCACTCAGCCTGCTCTACTCTGGGCTGGACAAATCAAGTGACTTCAGCCGCTCCGCATACATCTCCCCCTCTAGACTTTTCATGATTTTCATACCTTCCTTTGGATGCTCTCAAATAGTTTTATGTCCTTTCTATACTGTGGTGCCCAAAACTGCATGCGGTACTTGAGGTGAGGCTGCACCAGCACAGAGTGGGACAATCACTTCCCTTGACCAGCTGGGAATGCCATGCTTGATGCACCCCAGGATACTGTTGGCCCTCCTGGCTTCCAGGACATATTGTTAACTCATGTTCAACTTGCCATTGACCAGAACCCCCAGATCCCTTTCGGTGGGGCTGCTCTCCAGCCTTTCTTCCTCTAGTCTATACATATAATCAGGGTCAACCTTCCCAGGCACAAAACCCACCATTTGCTCTTGTTAAACTTCATGCTGTTGGTGATTGCCCAGCTCACTAATTTGTCAAGAACTTTCTGCAAGGCTTCCTCACCCTTGACAGAGTCACCAACTCCTCACAATTTAGTATCATCTGCAAACTTACTCAGAACACCTTCTAGTCCCACATCCAAGTCATTTATGAAAATATTGAAAAGAACTGGCCCTAAAATGGAGACCTGGGGAACCCCACTAGTGACTATCCACCAGCCTGATATAACTGTGGTAGTTTTACTGTGCTGGGCAGCTAAACCCCACAACCACTCTCTCACTCCCCCTCCTTTAGATGAGGAGGGGGAGAAGTAAAGCAAAGAACAACTCACGGGTTGAGATAAGGATAATTTAATTAAAGGGAAATAATAATAACAATTAAATAAAGACTACCATGAACTAAACAATTTAACTAAGGGGAAATAAAAAGGGAAAGGGGAATAGGGAGGGGAAAAGGGAAAAATAAAAAGAAGGGAGGAAAACAAACAAACAAAATAAATGAAGGCTATATGGAAATGCAGCGGAAAGAAATTGCTCTCTACTTCCCACAAATGAGCGATGATTGACCACGTCCTTGAAGCAAGGCCTCAACGCACGCAGCCTGTGTTCGAGAGGAGGACTGACGTTTTCCCAACGAGAGCCCACCCCTCCACCCTTCTTCCTGTTTCCACCTTTTATTGCTGAGTGTGACATCACATGGTATGGAATATCCCTTTGATTGGTTTAGGTCAGCTGCCCTAGTGATGTTTCTCTCCTCACTTTTTGCCCACCCCCTAGGAGGGTTAGAGAAAGGCCCAATGCTGTGCCACTGCTGCTCAGCAGTAGACACAACACTGGTGTGATAACACTGCTGTTCCAGCTACAAGTGCAGAGTATGGCACTGTATGGGCTGCTGCCGGGAAAGTTAACATTCCAGCCAGACCCAGTACAATAACCCCATTTATTATTGAGGAAGATGTTAAATAGCATAGGCCACTGTATTAAACCCTGTGGTATCACACACATTGGCAGGTGAATATCAAGGAACAGAACATGACCCTTTGCAATTAAGCTGATGGGACAATTTTTAAACCACTTATAAGGTGATATTTTCTCAGCTTCCAGCTGAAAATGCCATAGCCAGTCATTTTATTGTAGAAAGAAGTGAGATCAATCAAGCCTGACTTTCCCATTGTAAATCCATTTTGACTACATCAAGTTACTATCCTATCTTTTGTGTGCTTGAAAATGAATTCCAGGATGAGATGATACAGTCCATCCCTTCTTGTAAGAGCTGAATATAACCAGCTTGTATCTTCACAGGTTTTCTTCTTGCTTTTTTTTTTTTTTTTTTTTTAAGTTGAAAATATCTTTAGATTTTTTCTCCAGACTTCAGGAACCTTCTAGGTTGGCTGTGATTTTTCACAGGTAATTTTTCACAGGCTCCCTCACTGTTAGCTGGCCCTCTCCATCCTAAATCATGCTCATATATGGGGAAAGGGAATATTACTGCCCATGATGGACTAAGGGGATAAATTTAACAGCCCAATATTTTCCGTGAACCTCACTTTTGTATGAAATGCTGGTAAAACCCCTTTTTGTTGATCTTCAGGTTTCACATTAGTCCCAGCTCCAAGTGCCTTTTGGTCTTTCTGATCATTCCCTAAGCACCAAAGCAGCATTTTTTACTGCTAATACTTCTGTTGCTAATGCTTGTTTCCAACTCTTGTATACCTACTTTTTGTGGTTTAGGTCACCGAGAAGCTTCCCATTTAGCCAAGTAGGCCTTCTGCCAAAACTTCCAGTTTTCTTCCTCAATGAAATGTTAAGCTCCCGAAACACTCAACAAATTTCCTTTAAAAATCAGTCAACTGTCCTGGACAGCCTTCCTCATGGCAGATTCACAAGGGAAACTATCTGGGAGCTTCATGAAAAGCTGTAGTTCATTCCCTTAAAGTACGGAGTCCTTACTCTGCTGCTTATATCCCTTCCTTCCAACAGATCCTAAACTTAATCATCTCATGGTTGCTTTGCCTAAAGTTGATTATTGTGTTTATTTTATTTATCCATTCTAAATTTTAGAGTGTTGTTAAAATGCCAGGTTGTTATTAAAATATGGAGAGTACTTACATTGATCTTCAGATATCAATGTCATTTTAGTTTGCCAGTTCTGCCCCGTAGATGACAGTGGTTAACGATATATATATATATATATTATTAAAAACAGCTAGGGTGAAAAATGTACTCATGTCATAAAATACTGGCCTGTTCCTACTAAAATTTCTGTTTGAAGCATGAAAATTTCAGAGCGCTGGTGTTCAAAAATGTGTACCTGGATATTGAAGAAATTCAAGATAGCCTTAGAAGGATTTATTTTAAGTTACTTTTCTGTTGGAATGTCGGTTTCAGATTTTTTTAATTAACCAAAATAAGGCTGTTGGTGCTTTGCCCATTCTTATTTCCATCACTGTTTTATGTTTAGACTTTAGCAGATTCCAGTATCAGAGTTAAGTATTAGGAAAGGAAACACTGCTTCTTCTTTGCTTTGTTTAGAGAATTTGAAATGTTTCAGGATAATTTAATCAAAAAATGCTACAGGCAATCACAATACAGCTTTATATAAATACCAGTGAATTTTCTAGGCCAGAACAAGACTTGCACACAACAGACTATTTGATATAGCAACCATGACGGGAGGAAATTATTTTAAGTGCGCTGAACTGCTGAATTTGATCTGAACAAATAATATTTGACTGACTTTTGTCTTTATTTTTTTTTTAATATCTAATTTATGTTCAAATTGAAAATTGATGTTTCAAAATAAAAAGGCAGAGATCTGTCTCAATTAAAAAAAAAAAAAAAAAAAAAGACTTCCAAAACCAGGATTGTGTCGTAACAAGCCCATGTAAGAAGGCTTACGGCAGATGGTCAAGGGCCATGTGCTCTTGAAGCCCAGTAAAGAATGCAGGGATTGTCTGACAACAGCTGTTGACAAGAAAATCGAGCTTATCTCAAGGGGGTGGCTTTTTTTTATATATAAATGACTAGATCAACAGACCATTATCATTAAGTGGATCAACAGACTGTAAAAACATTTTTTTCCTGAGTTAATCAAAACACTGTGAAGGTCTTCCTAGCCTATTTGTATACAAATGAGGAAGAAATTACAATGATCAGCACTGTAATATTTCAACAAGATGAATCTTCAGATACTTCACAACTGGAATAGCAATATAGAAAGGACACTCAAATGTATACAGAAGTCACTCCCACCTGTACAAACAACACTATTGTTTGACAGCAGACTCAATACAGTTGTTTTATACCCAAAGATATGTCTTTTACATAGCTAATAAATACCAAAAATCTTATCATATATGTTCCAATGTAGAACATCACCAGGATCATTGCTTAGCTAGTATGTGTGGGTGAAGAGCAATTAGGTTTGAGATTTGAGAGATTCAAGAACCAAGTTCTCCTTTTGGTCCTTTAATTACATCCAACACCCCTACCTTGGCTAGTTAGTGTTAGTCTTTCACATAGGTCTTCTCTGCAGATTCAAGGGCTGAATGCCATAAGCAACAGAAAGAAATAACAGAAGAGCTGGAATAAAAGGAGGATGAAGTCCTGCTTAAACATTTCTTATTCTGACTTGTGCACATATACTAACACCTTCATACTGTTGGAGAGTTTACATAATATGCATCTAAAGACCTTGGCAAAGTTTTAGGATTTTTGCTATATGTCCATCTTTTCTCCTTCTTGTTCTGCTTGTCCTATGATTCTTGTGGCCTTTGCGATGGGAAAGTAATTGAGGAAATAGTAGAATAAAACTGTTTTTGGAGTGTCTTGGTTTTGGATAGCCCCAGCTGGAATGAGCTAACAAGTTTCAGTTCTCCATTTGCAAGGAAATACTGACAAAGAAAAACAGTAATTTGGAAATGACTGTAACTGAGAGATGCATTTCCCCAGGTGCTTTTAACTTTGCCTCTCTACTTTTACTTCATATCTTATAGTTTCAGAAACATTTTAGTAGTAGTGCTTTGCGATTCTATCTTTGTAATCAATTTGTATTTTCTCAAACATATCTTTTATCCAGACTGAATGAATGCCAAAATGAACTATAGTCCCTGATGTATCAAAGAGCACAGGCTGGAGAATCTCTGATATTTGAACATTTCACCTTTGAATAACATCACTGAAGGACTCAATTTAATACAATGTGATTTGCACACACCTGTTTAATCATGTTTGTCACAGCCTATTCAAAATAATAATAATTTAAAAAATGATGAGCTTTTATAGGTATCCACTTCCCAAGCAAATAGTCCAATTCTACATCTTCTGCATTGCTTAACTTTTCATCTCCTTTTTTTTTTCTTTCATTTTTTCTTGTTTTCCTTTACCACCTTTGTCTTCTGTATCTCATATATATGTTTTTTCATAAGAAATTTCTTAAAAATTAAACTTTGAAAATGAATCTGTCAGCTTTATCCTTACACTGCCTTAAAAACATATCACTTTTCCTTGAGACAAAATATATAAAAATCCACCTAGAAATATCCTTACTGATATTCCCATCAAGTACTGATACAGTTACTCCTCTTCCTATTCACACTCATGGTATTGGGTATACGTGGCAAGGGTTTGGTAGTAGGGGGTTTTGAGGGGCTTCTGTGAGAAGAGTCCAGAAACTGCCCCATGCTAGATATGGGCCAGTTCCAGCAGCTCCAAAAGGGACCTGCCTCTGGCAAGAGTCAAACCAATATGAAAGGTTGTTTGTGCCTCTGCAGATTTGAGAAAGGGAGAAAAAATTAAAAACTGCTAAACAGGAAAAAAAAAAAAAAATGCAACAGCTGCTGGGAGAGAGAAACAGCCCAGCAGACAGCAAGGTCAGTGCAGAAGGAGGGCAGGAGGTACTCCAGACAATGGAGTTGAAGTTCCCCAGTGGCCACGGAGGGGCCCATGATGGAGCAGGCTTTCCTCCTGCAGCTTACCATGGTAGAGCAGATTCCACAATGGACACGTCAGAGAGTGACCATGAAGGAGCAGTGGAGATGAAGTGTAAGGGCTTGAACACAGCCCCCATTTCCTGTTCCCCTGTGTGGCTCAGTGGGAGGACGTAGAGAAGGGTGGATTGGGGAAAGTTGGTTTTAGTTTTTTGTTCTTTTTTTTTTTTTTTTTTTTTTTTTATTTTGTCACTGCTCTAATCTATTAGTGATAGGCCGTAAATTATATTAATCTCCCTGTGCTGAGTTTGTTTTGCCTGTGATGATAATTGGTAAGTGATATACCTGTCTTTATCTCAACCCTTGAGCCTTTTTCATTGTATTTTCTCTCCCTTTTTCTTTGAGAAGGGGAAGTGGCTATGGCGGAGTTCAGCTGCCCAGCAGGGTAGAACCACCACACCAATTCATGTTAATATATTGTTTCCTTCCCTCATTTTCTCTGTCTTCACTCACACAAACAGTTATTGCAGCATATATCATATATTACAGTATATATCCACAGATGTATTTGCTTGTTTGGTGTGGATTCAGTTATACTTTTTCCTTGTTCTTTTGCTAATTTCTGATCTAGTGGATGGCAACACTGCCCATGGCAGAGGGTGAAACTAAATGATCTTTAAAGCCCTGTCCAACCCAAGCTGTTCTATGATTCTATGATTTCCTCTGTCTGTGTCAGAAGCTCTGGATGATGCCTGACTTGCTTGTCTGACTTGTTATTTCTCATATCATAAAAGGTGGGTGAAAGAGTGGTAGAAGAATTCTCTCTACTTATCCTTTATTGGAAACATAAGCCATAGTGCAAATCAGTGTTTTGTTCCAGTTTCACAAGTGTAGAATATCTAGGGGAAAAGAAAGGTAGCTGCTATTAATCTTTATGACTGATGAAGTACTCAGTAATTTCTTGATGTTGGAATAATGGTTCTCCTTGCATGCTCTTGCAAACATGTATGTACTTTGTTTAGTAGACACAGCCTCACATCCCTTTCCCTTCTCAGACATAATCTCCACTTCTACACAGATCACTAGGAACAAGTAAACTGTTTGCTCTGTACTGCAGCAAAGATCCCACCTTTGACAGTACATGAGACCTCAGTGTCCTGGTGGGACTTACAAAAATGAAGTATCCTTCTATTCTTTCTCAGAGTCTTTCGCTGACTAACTCTGAGTGTTAAAGTTAAAAACAGTGATCTATGGTACAATAATCAGGCTCATATTATATTTCTATTTATCGCCTCTTCACATTTTTTGTCATGTGAAACAAAATAAAATTATTCATTCTTATTTGTCAAAATATACATCCAGCTGACACAGCTTAACATGAGTTTTTCCACCTAGTGACAATGTCAACATTCTTGACAAGAAGTTTTATGAGCTGCTCTCCATCACTATAAGTAAAAGTAAGGCCTCATACCATCTGTAGGGGATGGAGATAGAAAAGGATGCTTTTGGTGAGAACTAGAGAAAGATAAGATTAGAATGTACTGCAAATGAAAGTTTAAATCAAGGAAAGATGATTCATGAAAGAACAGAAGTTTTTATTGTTGATTTTGTTGTTGTTTTCTATTGACAGGGGGTTGGTCACAAAGTTAACAGCAGGAAAGGGGGACACAGAAATTTTGGCCTTTTTAGCCACTGCTGGCACTGATGTGCAAATTTCTGCAGGAAAAGATATACACAGTTCTAGTTTCTCCCCGTCTTTCTGTGTGTTCCTATCTCTGATTGCTTACAGGACTGTCTCACAGTGCTTTATAGTTACAGGCAAGAACAACTTGCCAAAAGTTATTTTGTTTTTAGTAAAACAGCTGCAAACACTTATGCCTTTCTTTGATTTATGTTTATATGATAATTTGGTAATATAAACAGACACAACTGCATGTTAGCAATAGTATTGGATAAAAGCAATAGTGCTGGTTAAGAAAATGTCCTTCATATACAATAAGAACTGAGAATTCACCATTGTACAAGAAAATTATTACATCACATTGGGTTTTTGTTTAAAAATATATATACATATATGATTTGGATCATCTACCATTGTTGTAAGTATTTGTCTTTTTTTGTTTGTTTGTTTTGACTATTAATATTAATGCCCTGTATTTTTAACCAAAAGACATATCAGAGAATTTTGTAGAACATATTAATTTTTTCAATCAAATGTCTTTATATGGGCAGCTTTTCTGGAAAGGCTACCATTAGATTCCTGTAAACCAAAATCTTTCATTGCAGAGCCAAGCTAAACTTGGCATTTGAAACCAAAGCATAAACTGAGCCTCTAGAGCTGACTGCACATATATGAAAAGGAAAGTAAGTAATGCTCATATACAAAATTCCTGTGGCAAAATATTTTATATGCTGCCTATTCTCATCTTCTTTATAATGTTCCTGATACTTTGCTGTATCGTTGTTGGCCAGAATTATGAATAGAAAAAATTGAAATCTATTAGAAACCTGTTATATGCAAGATATGGTATACAAAAATACTACAATGTGAAATGATCCAGGTCCCTGAAGCATGTTGCCTGTTATATCAAGCAAGGATCTGTAAAATTTTCAATCAAAAATGTCCTGTTATATATCATTAATTCTCCATGTGCCTTCCTAGATGTAACTCTGTTCCATTTCTCATCCGCTTGTCCCCAACACTCTAACCACTTTTTCCAGTATGTATACATATATAAGTCAAATAGGTTATCCCAACATAATGATGCACTTCATTGCTGTGAGTAGAGCAGAAAATGTGGCTGGAAAAATGTGGCTGTGGCAAGCTCAAGGGCTAGAGCAGAGCAAGAACTTTTTGATTTGGCCCCAGGTTTTTTCCCAACTGTACTTCAGTCTGCACCTTCTTGCAGCTCTGTGCCACCAGAAACAGCATTACCACCCAGAATTGCCACCAGAAATACTCCATTTGAGAAGCTCTACATTTGCTGTAATGTCTTTGTATTTCTTAAAAACTGAAAATTTGAAAAGCTATTAGTTTTAATATTTATGGTTGAAAATACCTGAGTTTCAATGTCAAGAGAACAGCAACAAGGGCATCAAAAAGAAGGAAGGTGCTAATGCAATATTAAAATCTTATTAAAAAAAATACCTCAACCCACTTTTCTTTAAACAAGACTGCCATTATTTTAGTTTCTAATATTTTGTGGTTAACCCAAGCTAGAAAAATAATCATCTGATCCTACATACTGGAGTTGATTGCAGATATCCTCATGAACTTCAGTGGGATCTGGAAGCAGTCTTTCATGCCTTGTACCTAGTAGTTAAAGATGTAGAAGATGTAGAGTCTTGGCTTTCCGTGGTGTACATTTTCTGGCACTAGCTATGGTGGTTTTTTTTGTGTTTTGTGTGTGTGAGTGTGTCTGTGTCTGTGTGTATGTGTGTGGGTGGGTTTTTTTGTTTGTTTGTTTTGTTTTGTTTTGTTTTGTTTTGTTTTGTTTTTTAGAGGGGTGGGGAGAGCATGTTTTGTTTTAGGTTTTGTTATTTTTCCTCCCTGAAGATATAAACCTGAGCTCTAAGTTTTCCTTTTCTGTGTCCAAACTATTTGCAAGTACTTATTATTAAGTTTCTCAAGAGAACTTAATAACAAGGATTTCCACCTCCCTTAAAAGCTTTCTTCTCCTTTAATGGAGACCACATATTTCTTTTGGGAAGGGATTTTATCCCTTTAAAGGTTAAAAAAAAATAAAAAATCCATGTCTTGAGGGACATAAATAAATTAGCTTTAACCCATAAATATGTCAATTTATTATGAAAATTATTTCTATAAAAAAAAAAAAAAAAAAAAAAAAAAAAAAAAAAAAAAACAGTATTAAAATTCATACTGGAGACATTCTTTAGTCCTTGCGTGGACTAAACTTTAACAGTTGTATTTTTCTTCTGCATGTATAGAAACCTCATCTTTACCAGAATACTAATTATACTTGTGAGTTATACTCACATTGTGTCTTGTAAAACCACATAATTAAGTAAATTTTAGAAATTCATCCTGGCATGTAATATTACAACAGAGAAAGAGGAGGAAACTGTTTTATAGAAGTAATGTTACTGTGTTTATAAAGAACAGTTCAGGCCCATAAATTTAGAGTTTACTAAAAGAAATAATGGTCTTACTGAAGTTATGGGAAATAAGTCCACACATACTTTGAAAGCTTGTGAATTTTTAGAAAAATAAGGAATTGTGAAATCAGTTATGAGAAGAGTGTATTAAAATTACTAGTCTCTTACTCTTTGGAGACAAATATTGACTGACATCATTTCAATTATTTTCAATATGAGTTTTCAATTATTTTTCCCTTAATTTATTCTATATTATCTTAGTACCTTCTAAGGGAGGCTTAGCAAGATTGTAGTTTTGTGTTCACACTGCATTTGTGATTTTGCATTAATGAAGGAAAAAGAGCTCATCAGCACTAATTTTTATATGATACTATGTAGTTAAATACATATTTGAAGATTGTGGATATACAAGGATTAAAATGACTATGCTTTTACAAAATAAATTGCTGCATTAAATTCTCAATCTGAAGTTGAACACAAAATTAATGGCTTAATTAGTTTCAAAACAGGCAGCAATCTGTGAAAATCAGAGTTAATCTGACAACACAGTTAATCTATTTGGTGTAAACTTAGAGAGTTTAAGCCAAAGATACAGAATACTTAACCCATATAATGTTGATCTGTCTTCTATTTCCACTTAATCACCAGCAAACATTTTAGAAAGCTTCTCGAGTTGGATAGAGTTGAAAAGTGCAGAGGACTGGATACCCTTTTTACAATATGAAGGAGTGCTTTCAACTGTCCCTTGTTCCTTCCAACTTTAATAAAATTATGAGAATATATTTCAAATCAAGTAGAACATAAAAGAACAGAGAAATATACTGATGAAAAAGTTAAAAAAAAAAATATTAAATGATAGTTACTCCCACCTCACTTCCACCTCTTCCAACAGAATTAATTTGCAATAGTAGAACACAATGTATTTTGTACATTGTAAGAGGAAAGAATTTGATGTGTCATTGCTTGACCCTTTCTTATTTTATAATTAATTACAGCTTCTTATTAGAAACAAGATAGTTCTTAATATCTTTAACTTCCCCATTAAATGTGCTCTAGTGTGTGTTGCTCACTCTAATTCCTGACATCTCTGGAGATTGCTGCTGCAAGTAAATTTTTGCATGCAGAGGTATCAGGTCATGGGAGAAATTTACAGTCTCAAAGATCTATTCAAGATTATTCTGTATATACATATGTATATATATACTGTGTATACATAGCCAATTTATGCAAATATAACACTTTTGCCATGGGAAAAATGCTTGGAATGTACTTTGCTTCATAAATATAATATCACTACAGTTCATCAATCTGTTTTTCCTCTTGGAAACTGAACCTCTTTTGAGTTACATGTTACAGAAGTTCATAATCCAAACAAAAGCAAAGTCACCACAAAAGGCAAAATTCCAAATCTTTGTGAACACAGCCAGCTTATTTAATAAATAAATAAATAAATAAATAAATAAATAAAGTGTTTCCAAAAGTAAAAGGACAAAATTTCCATGAACGTAAGAACACAATAAAACAAGTATTGGAAATATATGTTCAAATACATACAGGAAAAAGGAGAAAGAAAGATTGTTGACTCATTATATTCAGATTATATTTCTACAAATGAAGAAACTCCTTGAAAAAACTATAAAAGTCTTCATTCAAGGACTGCAGTATAGGAAAGAATTCTTCTTAAACACAAGGAAATAAATGTTGTCTTAAGAAGCAAACCTGTATATTTGTTGTTGCTTTTTCATATTATGATATACTTAAACATAAAATTGTTATTCACTATGGACCAATGTATTTCTTCTTTCATGTGCAAAATATGCAAAAGTTCCAACAATTTTTTGCAAAAGATATTTTCAAAACTCATGACTTCCATTTTGTGGCAGGCAGACTATTTATTCCACTGAGTTTAACATGAAGTGTTTAAACTGTAATCAGAGAGGAGGAAATTCCAGTCTTGAAATGTGTCATTATAGCAGACATTGAAAACATTCTCCAGAATAACTGCATTTGGGGTAAATGATAACAATTCATCTGTGCTTGCATGGGTGAATTTTTGTCTAGAGTAATATGTATGCATATGAGTTTCCATTATTTTCAATATCACTGCAACGGATCTGTACCATATTTGTACTACATATCTATAAATACCAAGTAGTATCTCAAGACTTTAAATTCTTGGTTACCAGTTTCTAAACTACCTTGTGCTGCTTTTTCTGATAATATTTTTGTGCTGTTCTTAAAGACATCCATTGTATGTTCCAGAGCTAAACTCAACTCAGTCAGTCTGACTTAAGTGAAAGGGAAGCTCACAGAGCAGATTATCTCGAGTGCCATCATGCACTTACAGGAAAATCAGGTGATCAGGACTAGTCAGCATGGGTTTATGAAAGGCAGGTCTTACTTTACAAACCTGATCTTCTTCTATGATGAGGTGACATTCTCTGTGGATGAGGGAAATGCTGTGGATTTGGTCTACCTACACTTCAGTGAGGCTTTAGACACTATTTCCCACAGCATTCTGCTGGAGAAAATGTCTGTTTATGGCTTGGATATGCTTTGATGGGTTAAAAACTAGCTGGGTGTCCAGGCCTAAAGATGGGTTAAAAACTAGCTGGGTGTCCAGGCCTAAAGAGTCGTGGTGAATGATGTTAAATCCAGTTGAAGGCTGGTCACTAGTGGAGTCCCCCAGGGCTTAGTACTGGAGCCAGTTCTCTTCAATATCTTTATCAATAATCTGGACAATGGGATCAAGTTCACCCTCAGTAAGTTTGCAGATGACACCAAGTTAGGCACAAGTGTTGTTCTGCTTGAGGGTAGGAAGGCTTTACAGAGGGATCTGATAGGATGGTGTCGTGGTTTAACCCGGCCGGCAGCTAAACACCACGCAGCCGTTCGCTCACCCTCCCCCCTCCCTCTCTGGGATGGGGGAGAGAAATGGAAAGTGAAGCCCATGAGTTGAGATAAAGACAGTTTAACAAGACAGGAAAGTAATAATAACAATAATAACAATAATGACAATAATAACAATAATAATAATAATAATAATACAATGATGATAATGGTACTACTACTAATAATATGTACAAGCAAGTGATGCACAATGCAATTGCTCACCACCCGCTGACCGATGCCCAGCCTAACCCCGAGCAGTCCGGCCCCCTCCCCCGGCTAGCCACCCCTATATATTGTTTAGTATGACGTCAGATGGTATGGAATACGTCTTTGGCTAGTTTGGGTCACCTGTCCTGGGTCTGTCCCCTCCCAGCTCTTACTGCACCCCCAGCCTGCCTGTTGGCAGGACAGAGTAAGAAGCTGAGATGTCCTTGGCTTGGTATAAGCACTGCTCTGCAACAATTAAAACATCGGGGTGTTATCAGCACTCTTCTCATCCTAAGCCAAAACATAGCATTCTACCAGCTACCAGGAAGAAAATTAACTCTGTTCTAACTGAAACCAGGACAATGGACCGATGGGCTGAGGCGAACTGTATGAAGCTCAACAGGGCTAAGTGCCAGGTCCTGCACTTGGGGCACAAAAACTTCATACAATGCTGCAGTCTGTGGGAAGGGTGGCTAGAAAGCTGCCCGGCAGAAAGGGACCTGGGGGCATTGGTTGAGAGCTGGTTGAATATGAGTGTGCTCAGGTGGCCAAGAAGGCCAACATCATCCTGGCTTGTATCAGAAATAGTGTAACCAGAAGGACTAGGGATGTGACTGTCCCTTTGTATTCTGCTCTGGTGAGGTTCTCTCTCAAATATTGCATTCAGTTTTGGGCCCCTCACTATAAGAAAGACATCAAGATGCTGGAGCATGTGCAAAGAACGTCAAAGAAACTGGTGAAGGATCTAGATAACAAGTCTTATGATAAACAGCTGAGAGCTGAGGTTGTATTCTGCCCCTCTGCACTCATGAGACCCCACCTGGAGTACTGCATTCAGCTCTGGGGCCCCCAAGTTAAGACATGCACCCCAACATGGACCTGTTAGAGTAAGTCTAGAGGAGTGCAACAAGGATGGTCAGAGGGCTGGAACACCTTTCCTATGAAGAAGACAGGCTGAGAGAATTGAAGTTGTTCAGCCTGGAGAGAGAAGGCTCTGGAGAGAACTTCCCATGCCTAAAGAAAACTGTAGAGGCTCAATACCATGGAGTGTAGTGACAGAATGAGGGGCAACAATTTCAAACTAAAAGAGAGTAGATTTAGATTAGATATAAAGAAGATTTTTTGTTTGTTTGTTTTTGTTTGCTTGGTTTTTTTGGTTTTTTTTTTTTTTGTTTGTTTGTTTGTTTGTTTTTTTACTGTGATAGTGGCGAGGCACTGGAACAGGTTGCCCAGAGAAGCTGTGGATGCCCCATCCCTGGAAGTATTCAAGGCCAGGTTGGATGGGACTTTGGGCAACGTGGTCTGGATGGTCCCTGACCATGGCAGGGGGTTTAGAACTGTATGACCCTTAAGGTCCCTTCCAATACAAACCATTCTATGATTCTGGGATTTTATGATTCTATGATCTGAATTGAAACAATCTAGCCAACATGGTGATTTCATAGAATAAGATTTCTGTTGTGAAATTTGGACATTCTGACCTATACATAGGAAGGCTGACCACTTTTGCCATTCCTTAAAATAATTGAAAAGCCTCTCTTAACATCATGCAGGAACTATATTCTAGGTTCTGTACATGTACAGTATCCCACCTTTTTGTTCTTTTAATATAGTGTTTAATGGCAAGTAGCCAGCATCTTTAGCTAATTTACTGTAGTAATTCCATCATCAGTGTCCTCATGTTTCAAATAACTTTCAAAACAAGTAGTTACTCATTCAAACAAAGTTTCACAGTAAGAAAACATTTAAGTAAGTCTTTGCTTTATCAAGTGTGTATAAGAGTGAGCTATTAATTTTAAGATGTGTGTCAATGTAGCAAAATGATAATGAGCAAACACTGTGAATAAAAAGTCTTCAAAGTAAAATCCTCTGTGGTAAGATCTCATTGATAGTTTTATGATCATCTTCTGTTTAGGTTTCCTTTAAGCTGCAAAGTTTTCCTGTGGATTATAAGAAAAACAACAAATAGTGCTGAAGTGCAACTTTTTGAAATTACTTTAAATTAACTGACTGTTAAGCTGCCAATAGGTTTGGAAAATCCAATGTTTTTGTGTCACAGTTTAGCAGAGATCAAACAGAACAAAATAGAGCAGATCTGAAAGACCAAGTAGGATCTCAGAAAGTGGTCTTAACTGGAAATTCAAGGCCCTGAAATTCTTTGTATTCTACTGGAGATTTTTCATTGTCAGTTTACCAACAATGAGTTGCATAAAACATTTTGAATTTTGATTTTATTTTTTCAAATATCCTACTCATTAAGAAACAAATCTTGTAGTGGGGGTACTTTTCCAGCTCCTGTCTTTGCAGCTATTATCAACACTGAAGCAGTAATTGTAACAGGGCATGAGACAAGTGGAAGAAGATTGAGGAGAGGAAGTGATGGAGGGAGGATTGTGAGCATGGAATTATTTATTGCCAGTAACAGACCTACATAGCCTACTCACTGGTGTTCATACATAACAAGAAAGCTTTCCCCCACCACATCTGAGGGATTTTATGTTATACTAAAAGCCCTTGATTGTATATTTTTCTGTGATAAGAGAATTTAGTGAAAAACGATTCTCTGATCATATGTGCATTTGCTATTTAACACTACCTCCAGTTAAAAAAAATACAGAGGGAAAGAGATCATCCATCAAAATGCCAAATATCATGTCAGCTACATTATTTTCACTGAATTCTAAAAATGCATATATTATATATATATATTATTTAATAAAATAAATAAATAAATGAATCCAGAGCAGATAGTATGTTCAAGGAAGAGATTTCTATTTCTAATTTTGGGAGTGAGGAGAAAATGAAAATAAACAAAATTGGGACAGGAATTCCCAAATTTTGTCTTAATGTCTTGTAGGTACTTTTTTTTTTTTTTTTTTGGACTTGTGGAATGAGTGGAAGGGATCTTGTATGTGCTATCCAGTTACAGTAACTCATTAGTTTGTTTTATTTTGCCCATTCAAGCAGATCTTGTTAGAAGACACCATGACAATTAATCTCTAGAGAAAAACATTCTGTTAAGGTTTCAAGAAACGAGTAAAACAGTTTATTTGAAGCATTCTAAGATCAATTAGAACAGTGAAAATGTGATTTGTAACCATCTACTGAAGAATGTGGTACTTTGCACAATTTATGAAAAAGCACAATTTATGTGCAAAGTACAGAATATTTCTTTTCATATCCATTCTCCTGGTATGATCTGACTCAGTGTTTTAGTATAATTGGCCTGCAGGATATCTGTGCTTTCTATTATTCATTTTCCTGCCTTTTTATACTTACATTTAAATTCTTTAAGTCAGATTGGAAATTTCCTAAGTTTCTCAAAGACCAGCAATTATTTTCTCCTCTAGTCCTTTTTGGTTTTGTTCTTGTTCTTGTTTTGTTGTTGTTGTTTGGTTTTTTTTTTTTTTTTTTTTTTTTTTTTTGTGTGTGTTTTTTTTTGTTTGTTTGTTTGTTTTGTTTTGTTTTGTTATTATTTTTTTCTTTCAGTGGACACAGTGATAAAGTAATTCCTCAGTGCTATCCCATTTCTGAGAGCTGAATGACAGTCTCACTAGCCCTTTGCAATTTTAACCTTTGAATTTATTTAACTCCTTTTGAAATCTGATGTGAAATACACAGACTTATTATATATTACTTAGTGTTAACCAATTCAGTATACGAGTAGCTCATCAAGAGTTGAAACTAATCTCCAAAAGCCTATTACGACGAAAAGCACTATTCATCTAGGTTTATTTTTTCCTCTGTTTTAATAGTACAAACTTGTCATTATCTTCAATGACAGCAGAGGTAAACACTTTATATATCCTTTCCTGTTATAAATTTGTATGACATTAATAATATGAGGCCTGCCAATAGACAGAATTGTGTACCAAAGCTTATTTAGTGGCAATACATAGGCACAGAGATGGTAACTATGTATCTTTCCTCTGACCATTTCTAAAATATAAACAGTAGTGAACATTTCTTTCCTGCCAATAAACTTTGCCATTAGGATATTAAAGAACAAACAAAAAGGAGGCATAAATAAATAAACTGATAAAAGTTAATAATTAATATTTTGCAATATCTGTCCAGCATTCAATACCACATTTAGAAATTGCCACATCATTACTCCATTTCTTCATCAGAAATTCTCACAAATAAAAACCTAGCAATGTGTTTTCTTTCCAAAATATTATGGAATTAAGGGAAAACAGTAACTCAGTGGGACCCTATTCTAGGAAAATAAGCTGTTATTTTTCCAGCCAGGATATTGATTATGTTGTCCAAAAGTCAGTTAGTCTTTGTTTCTTTAATATGGTCTTCAGAATTTCCTTACTAAATTTGGAAGTGATTACTTCTTTTTCTTGGATCCTGATTGAGTAAAAATCCTTTAAAACATTTAAGAAATTCTTAGTCTGTGGAAAAAAAATACTCGTAGAAACAATTCTTTGTTATTTATCTAATATTGTTTTATGAAGTTTAAATAAACAATTTTCTATGGCTCTCCTGGTATCTCCAAATGAACAGCTAAGAATGGAGATATGTGCAATATAAACATCAGGGAAGTTTATTTGTAATGAAGACACTTTCATTTAAGCTGTAAAGAGTATATATATTTTGACCTTACTATAGTCTCAAGTGGTTACGGGTGGTTCTGAGTCACTGGGAGAATGTAGCTTTGAATTTAATTGATAAGTAGCCTCCCACGGGGGGAACACAGAAAAGTGCCAAGGAAGCAACATCCCATATGAGTGAGTTAGCTTTGTGGTTTTGTCTGTGATTATAGGATAACCAAGAGACAGAGCAGATTAGAGGGTTTCACAAGTACTGCAAACAGTCACGTCAGAGTCCCAAAGGATCCTCTGCTTGTCTCTACAGAGCATTCAGACACTGGTGTTCTGTTGGAGCCCTAAAGAGTCCTGAGAGTAGGAGGAGGTTACATTCTAGTAGTAGGGATGGCTACATTCACTTTGAAGGTTTCCAGGCTCTGTATACCTAACCTACATGCTTAATGTAATCTTCCTCCTGACACTCAGTGTAACTGCCAGCAGGTGCAAAAGAGCATGTTATGCAAATGAACAGCTACGTCTATGATTAGATGGATTTTTCATGTAGTGATCTGGTATTTATCTACAGAAGTGAATGTACATTTATAACTATGGAGAGATTGTACCCATACAAACAGTTTTAATAAAGTATCCACCTCCAGTTATTTCCACCAGATGCTTTTATGAAATGAGTTGAAACAAACTATCACATCCCAGGTCAGTATTCTATAAACATGTGAATTTATATTACAAATAAGTTGTTTAGGTGCAAGAAAGATTTGACTTAAGCAATGCTGATAATGTACTTATTTAGTAATGGATCTGAGATGATCTCGGACCACTGGAAGGCATTTAAGAAGACAAAATAGAAAAGATACTTTTTTGTGTTTGCATTTCTGTGGGTTTGTTTTTGTAACTTCATATTTTTCCATTACTTTGAGGGGAGTAAAGCCATCATATTAATGAGTTATGGAATTCTCTACGCTTTGCTCAGCAGGTTTTCATATAGCAACTTGAACCCACCTAACTTCAGTCTGTGTTTCATCTTTAACATAAATCATCCAAAGGGCTTCAGAAACACTTAAGCTATTGTGAATATACAAAGTGTTATTTTCCCACAAAAATTCAAACATAACAGCTGTTCTCTGTTTTTTGTTGTTGTTGTTTTGGTTTGGTTTTTAATTCTTCTGAAAATCCAGTGATTTGACAAATTGCAATTTGGATTATATTTATTTAGTTCATATTCTGTTGTGTTGTTTTGTTTGTTTTTTTTTTTCTTTGTTTGTTTTTTACAATAATTTTAATAGTTATAGAAAATGTTTGATTTTACAATTTGCGCATTTTCTTTCAAGAAAATTTACATTTTCTTTCTCACTCAGCTGCATAAAATAATAATGAATGACCTGTGATACTGCTGTCCAAGAGTATTTCACAAGAAACTGAAAAATATATTCCATCCACAACAGTTTTGTGTACATTCAAAGGGGAATTCATATTTAGAACAACTTATATTTGGAGTGCCCAGAGAAAACAAAAATCAGGGGCAATATTTTCTATAAATATTAGCATAAAAATATTTTAGGTAATTATTGGCACTGTAGAACTTCTGAAATTCTGTCAGAATTGATGTTTAATTTAATTGATTTCTGTGGAAGGAGGTTTTTTTTGTTTTTGTTTGTTTGTTTCTGGTTTGCTTTTCTTGAATAAATGCAGGAGAAGATTGACTTTAGTTGAAAGGTATGTCTTTCATCTGTCCTTCTTCCAAAAAGATCATCACAACATTCCTGACATGAAATGCCTGACATTTAAAGTAGCATTCACAGCAGCTAAAATTGCTTCTGTAACTTGTATTTCCTATGCTAAGTATAGGGAAGGGTACATGTACTACAGCCAAAGTAAGCACATCTCTAGGATATGGTAGAAGCTCAGTTTTAATGGAACACATTTTGGCAAAATATACTTTTGCTTTTAGAAAGAGGTCAATTTTCTGTAACTCTTACATGATTAGTTTTCTGGCTTATTTAAAATAGGTCCTGTAGGGTTACTGGTGTGTAGTGTAGTGTAAAAGGTAATCCAGCTGTGGGCCCACTTTGTGGCAAATGACATACAAAAAGAAGAAAGCAAAAGTGGCAAATTTGGGCATAGAGACAGCCACTTCATTTCAGCAATTAAACATTGTATTATTTCTGACACTGAAGTACAATAAACAAATATATTGTCTTCTTAAAGAGATTGGAGTTCAGTGACCTCTGTTTATATATTTAACCTAGGTTACTGGAATATATTACAAAACACTTTTTATTTATTTATGTACCAATGAATACCCATGTAGGACTGTTATCCTCATGAATTTCCACAAGTGCAGTGTCATGCACTTGGGGAGGAACAATGCCATGCATCATTATATGCTGAGGACAACCCAGCTGGAAAGAAGTGTGTCAGGAAAGGACCTGAGAATACTGTTGGACACAAAGCTGAATAGGTGCCAGCAATGTGTCCTTAAAACAAAGAAGGTTAATGGTATCCTGGGCTACATTAGGTAAAGTACTGACAGTGGGCTGTGGAAAGTGATCTTTCCCCTCTTCTCAGCACTGATGAGGCCATACCTGGAGTACTGTTTCCAGTTCTGGATTTCCCAGTGCAAAAGAGATATGGACATATTGGAAAGAGTCCAACAAAGGGCCACCATTAAGATGGTGAAAGGAGTGTCTCTTCTATGAGGAATGTCTGAAAAAGCTGGGGCTGTTTGTCCTGAAGAAGTGAAGGCTCAGGGGGAATCTTGTCAGTGCATATAAATACATAAAGGGAAGTTGCAAAGACGATTGAGCCAGGCTCTTTTCATGTCACCAGTGTCCAGTAATAAGTCAAGAAGCAATGGACACAAACTGGAAAACAGGAGGTTTCATCTGCATATCAGGAAACACTACCGCATGGGTGACTGAACATTGGCACTGATTGCCAGAGATGTTTTGGAGTGTCCCTCCCTGGAGATATTCAAAAGCCACATGGATATGGTCCTGGGCAACTTACTGTAAGTACCTCTGTATGAGAAGGAAGGTTGGACCAAATGACCTCCAGAGATCCTTTCCAAATTAAACCATTCTCTGTGATTCTGTGCTCCAAAAATTTATACATATGTATATATATTTAAGTTGCTGAATAATAAAATAATTTGACTTGATATTTCACTTTTAATCCATCAGTTTTCTGAAGGTCTTTTCCAACCTAAATGATTCCATGATTGTATGACTCTATAATAGAAGATATAGAAATTAATTAGTCCTTATGAGTACTGCTCCTCATATTTAATTTGTCCCTGAGGCCACAACTGGAGCATTGTGTCCAGTTCTGGGCTCCCCGGTACAAGAGGGACACAGAACTACTGGAGCGAGTTCAGAGGAAGGCTACAAAGATGATTAGAGGACTGGAGCACCTGTTGAAAAATGACAGGCTGAAAGACCTTGACAAAATGACAGGCTGGGAGAGGAATGGTTGGAGAGCTGCCACGCAGAGAAGGACCTGGGAGTGATGGTGGATAGTCAGCTGAATATGAGCCAGCAGTGTGCTCAGGTGGCCAAGAAGGCCAACGGCATCCTGGCTTGTATCAGAAACAGTGTGACCAGCAGGGGTAGGGAGGTGATCGTCCCCCTGTACTCAGCTCTGGTGAGGCCGCACCTCGAGTACTGTGTTCAGTTTTGGGCCCCTCGCTACAAGAAGGACATGGAGGTGCTTGAGCGGGTCCAGAGAAGGGCGACAAAGCAGGTGAGGGGCCTGGAGAACAAGTCCTACGAGGAGTGGCTGAGGGAGATGGGCTTGTTCAGCCTGGAGAAGAGGAGGCTCAGGGGCGACCTTATCGCTCTCTATAGGTACCTCAAGGGAGGCTGTAGTGAGGTGGGGGTTGGTCTATTCTCCCATGTGCCTGGTGACAGGACGAGGGGGAATGGGCTTAAATTGTGCCAGGGGAGTTTTAGGTTAGGTGTTAGGAAGAACTTCTTTACTGAAAGGGTTGTGAGGCATTGGAACAGGCTGCCCAGGGAAGTGGTGGAGTCACCATCCCTGGAAGTCTTCAAAAGACGTTTAGATGTAGAGCTTAGGGATATGGTTTAGTGGGGACTGCTAGTGTTAGGTCAGAGTTTGGACTCAATGATCTTGAGGTCTCTTCCAACCTAGAAATTCTGTGACCTGGGCCTGTTTAGCCTGTAAAAGAGACGACTGAGGAGAGACTTCATTAATGTATATAAACATCTGAGGAGAGGGTGTCAAGATGATGGAGATAGTCTCTTTTCAGTTGTGCCCAGTGACAGGATGAGAGGCAACAGGCACAAACTGAAGCACAGGACGTTCTGGCTAAATATGAGGAGGCACTTTACTGTGGGGGTGACAGAGCACTGGGACGGATTACTCAGCGAGGTTGCAGAGTCTCCTTCACTGGAGACATTCACAATATCCACCTGGATGCCATCCTGTGCAATGTGCTCTAGGTGATCCTGCTCAGCAGAAGGGTTGGACTAGATGATCTTCAGAGGTCCCTTCCAACCTCATCCGTTCTGTGATTCCATGACTCTGATTCTGAGAAACAGTGTTGGGAAGATTTGAATAAGTAGTCCTTACAGGAATAGTCAAGAAGATACATCTGAAAGTCAAATTTGGGCATTCCATTTTAGTTGTGAATTGGTTCAACAGGCCTCTGTAAACTGGAAATAAGACTATTTACCCATCACTTTTACTGCATAAACAGGAACAAATCCTTTAGAGTTGGTGTCAGCTCTTGAAACAGGATAAGAAAAGTGTCCAGACAGTAGTTTGTTGCTGATTCTACCTCTTCTAATGAGGGGGGACCTCCCCCGATAGCCAGGACTGTTGATAAATGATGGTAAGCGGCTTGGCCAGCTCCTCTGCCAGTTCTCTCAGTACCCTTGGGTGGATCCCATCTGGCCCCATTGACTTGCGCACATCCAAGTGCCGTAGCAGGTCGCCAACCATTTCCTTGTGGATTGTGAGGACCACATCCTGCTCCCCATCCCCTTCCACCAGCTCAGGGTACTGGGTATCCAGAGAACAACCAGTATTGCCGATAAAGACTGAGGCAAAGAAAGCATTAAGCACCTCCACCTTTTCCTCATCTCTTGTAAGTAAGTTTCCCCCCGCATCCAGTAAAGGATGGAGATTCTCCTTAGTCCTCCTTTTTGTGCTGATGTATTTATAAAAACATTTTTTGTTATCTTTAATGGCAGTAGCCAGATTGAGCTCCAGATGAGCTTTGGCCTGTCTAATTTTGTCCCTCAAACAATTTTGTCCTGTTTAAATCAAACAATTAAAACTTGGTACTGAAGTACCAAATGAATTTATAATTTTGTCGTTCTTAGCATGAGTATATGACTTATTGATCTACTGATGTAGAACTTCGTCTCATGTTCTCTAAGTTTCAATTTGAAGACTAGAAGACTGACAAGCAGGGTCCTTGGCTGAATGTACCTTTGCGATCATAGAATCCCATAATGGCTCAGGTTGGAAAAGACCTTAATCATCTAGTTCCAACCCCCCTGCCATAGTCAGGGATGCCACCCACTAGATCAGGTTGCCCAGGGCTTCATCTAACCTGGGCTTGAACACCTCCAGGTGTCTAGGGCATCCACAACATCTCTGGGAAACCTGTTCCAGTGCCTCACCACTCTCAAACTAAAGAATTTCTTCCTTATGTCTAATCTAAACCTACTTTATTTAAGTTTAAAACTGTTACCCTTTGTCCTGTCATTATTGGACTGAGCAAAAATTCCTTCTCCATCTTTTTTATAAGCCCTTTCTAAGTACTGAAAAGCCACAATGAAGTCACCCCAGAGCCTTCTCTTCTGTAGGCTGAACAGCCCCAACTGTCTCAGGCATTCTTCATAGGAGAGGTGCTCCAGCCCTTGATCATCTTTGTGGCCCTCCTCTGGACCTCCTTTAACAGCTCCATATCTTTCTTGGCATGGGAGGCCCAGACTTGGACACTGCACTCCAAGTGGGGCTTTACAAAGGCAGTGTAGAGGTGGACAATCACCTCCCTGGACCTGCTGGCCACTCCTCTGTTGATGCAGCCCGGGAAGTCACTGGCCTTCTGGGCTGCAAGTGCACACTGCTGACTCATGTTGTGTGTTTCACCCATCAGAACCCCCGTCTTTCTCTGCAGGGCTGCTCTCAAAGAGTTATCAATAAAATCTTCCAAATGAGGGCAAGACGCTTGAATATCTTTAGAAATAGTTTGCCCACAACATTGTTTTCAACTTCATGAATACTTTAAACATCACATATGAAGATAACAATCCTTGTATAGGGAACAGTTCTCTTCAAGTGAGACTCTGATCCCACAGAAATTCACATTTTTATGCAACTGGAGGTAGTTCTGCTGATTTCGGTGGAACAATGCAGATGCTTAGCTTTATGTAAACTATCATTAGAAGGTCAAACACAAAATAAAGAAATAACAGAACAGAAAGAATGTGTAATCTAACCAGGAGGAAAGAAGTTTTGACTTGAATAAGGCCAAAATTTTATCCTAAAGTCTTCTTAAAACAATACGCATCATAAACCTCCTCGGACAGGGATGGTCTCATTGCTGCCATTCATAAAGATATACTCCATAAGGGATTTCATGTATTTCTACGGTATTTTTTTTATCATTTTCTCTCTTCCAGATTGTAAGTAATAAGGAAGAGATAAAAGTTTGGATAATGTTATTAGGTGGGACAATCTGTGTCAGACACAGTAGAACCCAATAGAGGGAAAAAATAATAATTTATTTTCAGTGTGTAGTAGAATATATTTGGCATTGGAAGTGTTTACACCATCATTACTTAATTGGAACTCTAACATTTCGTGTATTTCCTGAAAGAAGATCTGCAAACAGATTGAAACTTGTAGGCTAGCACGGTGACTTTTAATCTACAGTCATGCTGTAGACTGTTAATGGCTCAGTTTCATGTTTGAGTGGCATATGATGCACTAGTAAGGAGGAGACCAAGATTTCTGCTAAATTGGCTGCAAACTTTTTGAAAGTACCTCTTGCTAACAAAGAATTTTGCCTGGTAAAATTTTATTAGAAGCAATCTCCTTTTAGAGATACAGCACACACACACATACACACACACACACACAAAGTATAATTAAGGAAGAAAAAAATGTCTTTTTAGAAAGTCTGTTTTACTAGAATCATCTAGGCTGGAAAAGACCTTCAACGTCCTCAGATCCAACCATCAACCTTACATATTCTAGTCCCATCACTACACCTTGTCATTTAGTGACATACTGATGTGTCTCTAATAACTACAGAATGGCCGAAGTTGGAAGGGACCTCTGAAGATCATCTAGTCCAACCCTTCTGCTGAGCAGGATCACCTAGAGCACATTGCACAGGATGGCATCCAGGTGGATATTGTGAATGTCTCCAGTGAAGGAGACTCTGCAACCTCGCTGAGTAATCCGTCCCAGTGCTCTGTCACCCCCACAGTAAAGTGCCTCCTCATATTTAGCCAGAACGTCCTGTGCTTCAGTTTGTGCCTGTTGCCTCTCATCCTGTCACTGGGCACAACTGAAAAGAGACTATCTCCATCATCTTGACACCCTCTCCTCAGATGTTTATATACATTAATGAAGTCTCTCCTCAGTCGTCTCTTTTACAGGCTAAACAGGCCCAGGTCACAGAATTTCTAGGTTGGAAGAGACCTCAAGATCATTGAGTCCAAACTCTGACCTAACACTAGCAGTCCCCACTAAACCATATCCCTAAGCTCTACATCTAAACGTCTTTTGAAGACTTCCAGGGATGGTGACTCCACCACTTCCCTGGGCAGCCTGTTCCAATGCCTCACAACCCTTTCAGTAAAGAAGTTCTTCCTAACACCTAACCTAAAACTCCCCTGGCACAATTTAAGCCCATTCCCCCTCGTCCTGTCACCAGGCACATGGGAGAATAGACCAACCCCCACCTCACTACAGCCTCCCTTGAGGTACCTATAGAGAGCGATAAGGTCGCCCCTGAGCCTCCTCTTCTCCAGGCTGAACAAGCCCAGCTCCCTCAGCCGCTCCTCGTAGGACTTGTTCTCCAGGCCCCTCACCTGCTTTGTCGCCCTTCTCTGGACCCGCTCAAGCACCTCCATGTCCTTCTTGTAGCAAGGGGCCCAAAACTGAACACAGTACTCGAGGTGCGGCCTCACCAGAGCTGAGTACAGGGGGACGATCACCTCCCTACCCCTGCTGGTCACACTGTTTCTGATACAAGCCAGGATGCCGTTGGCCTTCTTGGCCACCTGAGCACACTGCTGGCTCATATTCAGCTGACTATCCACCATCACTCCCAGGTCCTTCTCTGCGTGGCAGCTCTCCAACCATTCCTCTCCCAGCCTGTCATTTTGTCAAGGTCTTTCAGCCTGTCATTTTTCAACAGGTGCTCCAGTCCTCTAATCATCTTTGTAGCCTTCCTCTGAACTCGCTCCAGTAGTTCTGTGTCCCTCTTGTACCGGGGAGCCCAGAACTGGACACAATGCTCCAGGTGTGGCTTCACTAGGGCTGAGCAAAGGGTGATCCTCTGATCACCTCCCTTGACCTGATGGCAACATTCTTCCAAATGCACCCTAGGATATCATTGTCCTTCTTGGCCACAAGATCAAATTGCTGACTCGTGGTCAGCATGCTGTCCACCAGGGCTCCCAGGTCCCTCCCTACAGAGCTGTATTCCAGTAGGTCAGTCCCCAGCCTGTACCGGTGCTTGGGGTTATTCATCCCTAGGTGCAGGACCCTACACTTGCCCTTGTTGAACTTCATGAGATTTGTCTCGGCTCAACCCTCCAGCCTGTTGAGGTTCCTCCTGAATGGCAGCACATCCCTCTGGGGTATCAGCCACTCCTCTCAGTCCTCTCAGCTTATTGTCTTCAGCAAACTTGCTGAGGGTACATCCATTCCATCCTCCAGGTCATTGATGAATAAATTAAACAACACTGGACCCAGAAGTGACCCCTGGATGTGTCAGTTCAGAAATACTGATGACTAAGTAACAACATACTTTTCCTTTTCTCTTTCAACAGAAAAGTTTTCAATATCACACACCACAATACAGATAAAAAAGGTTAAAAAAAATAAGTTGTTTTTTTTTTAAAAAAAAAAAAAAAGAATTTTCCATCATCACTAAAGTTTCAAACATTAATTTCATATCTACTTTGAATATAGCTATGAAAAGTTTTATAGATTTATTGACTTTCATCATCACTAGTAATATCATGCTAAACATCTGCTTGAATCTTCCCATGATGAAATTTCAATCTCAAATGTTGAGCCATTCACAAATCAAGCTTATTTTTTTATCAAAAATGACATATTCAGTAACATTAACAAAATAAAACAATGTTTGTGAGATAAGAAGTAAAATATCTAAGTTACTTTACAAAGTGAGTACCCTTTGAGACATTCCCATACATTTTACTCAGTGAACTTCAGGTGAACTGTTTTTAATTTCGTAAAATAAAAACTCAAATCATTTTGTGTCAATAAAAATTGTGACTCTATGCTCTGCTTTCAGAGACACCAATAATTCTTTCAATGGGTTGTTGGTTTATTTTTTCTCCATCTTTAGTTTTATTATAAAAATAAAAGACTTTTCCTACCCCTTCTTCATTTTCTCTATTTTTTTATTTATTTTTTTTGTTAAGTCAATAAACATTTTCAGCCACTCCTTCACTCCCTCTTATTATGTTTCTCTTGTAGCCTTAGGCACCTACTTTTATATTTGTATTTAACATCATAATAGATCTTATCTAACCAGTTTCTTAAGGTATTTTCATGTGGCATTTGTTCATCCAGAATGTTCAAAAATACTTCTAAAAGAAGTGCCAACTCTTACTTCATGCCTCTAAGGAACCAATGTGCCCTCTCTGGGGCACTTTCAAACATATCACCTGTGGATTCTACTTCCTGGTGTTTGGCTGTGCACACTGTGAAGGTGAATGCATACATATATTTTCTTTTGAGACTCGAATTTTAATATGTGTGCCATAGCAATTTCATGTTTAATAGTCTCTTGGGACCTGATCCAGCTGTGTTACTAAGAATGAGCCAAACTTTACATAGACTTCAGGAAGACTACCATAAGAATTCACTTAAGGCAATTAACATGTTTTTCCAGATTAGAAATTTGATTGCAGTGATTTCACTAGGTTAGATATTAAGAGAAATTTGCTAAAAATATTTTAAAGAAACTTTTAAATGATCCATGAAAATAGCAGCATGAGATCCAAATTTTCTCCTTTGGACAACATAACAAACTATATTCTCTGGATTCAGAGTCTGTGCAGTACTTGTTCAGTATCAGGCATATTGAAAATAAAGCAATAAATGACAGTCTGTTATGGAGAGGAAAAGATTTTAACATATTAATATAAGGAAATACAAGTTCAATGACAAATATAGAATTTAAATTAACTTCATACAGTTAAAATAATATCAGAGGTAATTAATGTAAAGAGTCAATGCCTGATAAAGTCATAGGCTTAGAAACATAAAGTTTAAAAATAATAGTCTTTCTTATTATATTCTGCATAACACTTGCTGTTCTGCATGACAAATGTATTAAGTACAAATGGAACTTATTCCAAAAAGGGCTCATTCTGCTTTTGCTTTATTAATTCAGATCAATTTTACCACAGTAAAAGGATTTTCAGGATTTTATTCTGCCTGACAGACAAGATAAAAATAGTCAAGAATACAAAAGATAGTGATACCCCAAAATGTTTAAAAAAAAAAAAAAAAAAGAGAGAAAGAGAGACCCGTAGTGGAAAATATACAATAGGAAGAAAAAAAAAAAAAACAAATACTTGGCTTCTGGAAACTCCATAAAGTCCTAGAAAATAAATAAATAAATATGTAATTATGTTAATTATGTCAATAATTTGGTGTTTGTCTTATGCCATAATATGGGTAAAGGTATTTAAAATTATGTAAATCTTTTACAGTCATTTTTAGACCTATGTATCTACCAACTCCTTGAAATGCATATATACTAGACATAAATCAAATAAGAATAGAATTTTTTCTTCTGTTCCAAATCATCTGCATAGAATTTTGTGGATACAGTATTCATCTATCACATTGTTATACTTCACAAATGTAAAAAGTACAAATATTTCAGTTCTTTGAGTACATTTACATTCTTTTTTGACCTGAGCAGTCAACCATTTCTGAACATAACTTATTAAGATATTTTCCATCAGATAATATTCAAATATTTTATCTGTATCTGCAACTATTCGTTTTTCATGTTTCAAAAAATATTTTTTGCATTTCATAGAGTTATAAATCATAATCCTGCACCATAAACAAGGCTCTCCTAATATTTTCTATTCCATTTGTGCTAATTGACATCAATTTATCTTTTTATTTACTACTTATTTGGTGTCCATAGCATCCTGATACTACTCAAACAGACAAAACTTTTACGCTGATGAAATTTTCATTAATCAGAGATGGCAGTATTTATGTATCATAACACATCATTTTCAAATGACTCTTTCAGTTACCTTTATATCAAAAACAAAGTTTGACAGAGAAAGAAGAATGCAATGCAAAGCAAACAAGGCAACATTCTTGCCCTTAGACACTCAATTTAAACTTCATTTTGCTGTTAGACATGACGAACTGCATGAATTTTCATTTCAGTTTTATGACTCGATGAATTACTAAATATAGTCTTGGTACAATATCAGTTGAATTTTTCCCTGCTTACAGGAAAGCTGTGTGTTTGTTTTGTTTGCTTTGTTTTGTTTTTGTGTGTTTCAGGTGATGGAAGAACCTTGGCAACCCAAATGCAAGAAGAATATTCCTCCCTCAATAGTGTGGCACTTTACCAGTGTAGTAGAATACCGACAGTACTGTCATGCATCCTAGCCCAGGTTTAAAAAATAAAATCATGGTGCTTTAAACTTGAAATAGAGTGGAAAATATAGAATCCTATGTAGTGTTCCACATCTTTAAAAAGAGTGAACTGAAGAGCATTATGCTGCTGACAGCTAATAAGAAATTCCCCCTTTTATTTAACATTTACAAATTCAATGTGGTGCTATTTGTAAATGAAATAATCGTAAAGATACCTCTTTAAATTGCTTGTTGACTAGTTCTTACAAGATACACTTGTAAATCAAGAAATTTTATACAATCTCTCTATGGAATTGACAGTGCTTCTGTTACTGGCCACTGCAGTAATAGCCAGGATGTTAGAGAGGATCTTCAGCAACCAGTAGAGATGGAGATGTGACAAATTCAATGCAGAAGTCAATATCCTCTGAAGATGGAATAATATGTGTGCCTGCAGTCTCAAGAATGTTTTTCTGATGGACCCATTTCTACATTATTCTCATTGTGGAGACATTCTCTGAATACAGCCCAGTGAGAAAATTGTTTTCTCAGACTACTCAAAAAAAGTCTACTGTACTACATTAAACTTTGCTATCCTTAGTTGCCTTGCTATTTTTTTTAATATACCTAATAGTGATTCTAATCTAGACTTCCATTACTCTCCTCACTTTCAAAAAAATGGCAAAATTAGACCTCTAATCTAACAGCCAGATTCCTGGCTTTCTAGAACCATGGATTTAAAATTCTGAAAAAGTATGGGTTCACAAGAGGATAAAGAAACAGGCTATTACACTGTTTTTGATTCACCTGGGATGTCATCAGGTTTAGTTTAAGTGCAGGGTTCAAAGAAAAATTCAGTGATGACTTCCAAATTTGGCTTGGGTGAGATCCAAAACCATAAATTCTTTATCCTTTGCAAACACGTATTAGACTGTTCTCCTATGCCATGCAAGGTGGTATACTCAGAACTCAGCTCAGGTCCTTTGAAAATTTGTTTGAGGCAAGGCCAAGATTTAGGATAGTAATTAAACCAGAATTGAATCAGATTTGGCCATAATTTGCATTCAGTTGTGAATTATTTGCTGAATACTAAGAGGTGGTATTAGACCTTACACATGAGTTTACATAAGAGATATTAGAAGGAAGTTTGAAAGAGGAAGTAATATTTGTCTGATTTTCTCTAGCAGATGTAAGTGCACTTTCTCCCAGACATCTATATGACATTCTTAGTGAACTTTCTTTAGAGGAGAGGTTACAGAAAACAGTGAATTTGATTGTATCTGGTTTTGAATTTAATACAGGATATCAGAATACAGGTTAAAATAAAGCTTAAGAACTCATTTTAATGACTTTCCTTCTTTATTTGCTACATCTTTGGTTTATTCTTACAGCTACAAAATTTGTCTTTTTTAATATGTTTTTTTGTTTGTTTGTTTTGGTTTGGTTTGGTTTGTTTCTGTTTTTGTTTTTTTTTTTTTTAAATTTTGTGTCACAGCTTTGACTATTTAATAGTTTATTTAACTGTTTTCTTTAAGCTGCTCTAAGTGTCCCTTCTTCAGTAGGGGAAGTTGGACCCAATGATCTCAAGAGTTCTCTTCAAATTTTAACCATTTTGTGATTCTGTTATTCTGTGCTCCTTAATTATGAGCTGTCTTCTTCTGTCTGTGGTTACTAGTCTTACACAATTAGAGACAATGAAAGAAATGATATACCCTATTCTGTAATATTTGTAGTTTAGTGTTCAGTTCTGTAACTTAATTCACTTACTACTGAATTACTTTACCAATAGGTATTCTTTTGGACAAAGGCCTTCCACTGACATAAATTAAATAATACGTAGATGGAGAGCAGAATTTCGTGTATTATGCAAGTATCAGCAAGTATCCATTTTCCTCACTTAAATTTCAGGACAGGTGAAGAATGCCCTGATTGCTATATTTCTTTTATATATAGTTTTACTATATTTACTATATTGTTTTACTACACTTTTAATTCTCATTTGCCAAGTTGAATTCAAAAAGTACCTGATCTTTTCATCCAGAACTCTGATCCACATTTATATTTTCTGTTTTGGTGTATTTGAGATTTCCGTCATGAGAAAGCTCCATAGTGACTTAGTTTATGAAAACAAATGTTAGGTCACAATAATTCTATAGAGTGAAACCTTAAGACAAAGGAAAAAACACTTTCAGGTCAGTATACTTTGACAATTTTCTCAGCCTCACAAATGGAGGGAAAAAAAAAAAAAAAAAAAAAAAAGGTTGTAAGAATGCTTAATACAAGAGATCAAGAGATTAGTAAAGTTGAACAAATGGTTCAGCCAACCTTTCATGGTGTGAAAAATATTTTTTCACAGTATACATTCCTTCCTTACCTTACCTTACCTTCTTTCCCTTATAGATCCTCTATTTCAAATTTGTTTTAAGAATTTAAAAAGGCTTGTTTCACAACAACAACAAAATATATATTTATGTATCTATATATAGTGTTGGCTACAGAGAATCATCTCCACTTAAAAAGTAATGAGTAAAATTTTCAGAAGTATTTAAGTCTTATAGACTATCAAAGAGATAACAGAACTCAAATCACATAACTCACTTTTCTAAAGAAAGTGTACATTCTTTCATCATTCAGATGCTTTGAAGGTCTCTCTGCAAGATCTCTTACTATTCAGAATATTCAGAAATGTAAAATGCGTTTTTAATTTCAAGTCTCTAACTGACAATTCAAGTCAGTTTGTCATCTTTTAGAACCTAGTTTATATCCTACCTTGAAGATCATTTGTAACTGGCCAACCAAATTCACTCCTACTTGCAGTGCTATTTATTTTCCTAAAATTGCATTTTTAACAAAGAGGTAATCAGAATTTAAATTTACATTTTGATTCCTTTTCTTCCTTTTCTTCAGTGTTAAATTGCCTGTACATATCCATCAGAAAAGATCAACATTTAACTATCTGTAATTCAATATAAATATCAATGATTTTTTTATTATTATTATATTTATTTGTTTGTTTGTTTGTTTTTCTGGGCTCTTGATACATTCTGAGGTTATTTTGACCTCAGGTCACGGTTGTGTTTACACAATACTTACTTACAATAACTTACATTTAACAACCTTAAAAAAGTTTTAGGCAAAAATGGACACCTGCTCTTCTTTAAACCCAATGATGTCCTAATAGTATGACTGGATCCTTGCATTTCAGATAAGAAAGAAAGCTCCTGCAGAACCTTGGGTGAATAAGGAAAAAACATTTGCATCCAGATGGAATGTATTTAGTGCAAAAAGATTGGGAAAAGTCTTTACATTATTGAGAGATCTCTTGAGCCAGAGGAGTTTTAGGTTGGATGTTAGGAAGAACTTCTTTACCAAAAGGTTGTTAGACATTGGAACAGGCTGCCCAGGGAAGTGGGCATCCCTGTGATTTCCAGGGAAGTCACCATCCCTGGAAGTCTTTAAAAGAAGTTTAGATGTAGAGCTTAGGGATATGGTTTAGTGGGGACTGTTAGTGTTAGGTCAGAGGTTGGACTCAATGATCTTGAGGTCTCTTCCAACCTAGAAATTCTGTGATTCTGTGTGATTCTAACAAGAACAGAAGTTACTTCTGCCACTAATGCAACAGTTAACTGGCTATTCAAAGTAAAAGAATAGCTGTGTCAACTTCACTGGAAACCTGTATACTATCTCAGAGGTGACGAGAACATAGTCCAAGGTACAACAGTCAGTAAGATTTGGTCTGTACTGTGCCACATCAGTGCCACACAGATGCACAGCATGAGAGACCTGAGTGTAAATGTAATGTAGTGATGATCACAGTCTTTCTGGGACCTTGCCAAAGGTCCTAAATGTGTTGTCCCCACAAAGGATTATTTCCTTTTCATTAATACTTCAGTAATGGGAAATGGTCAGATTTAATGCAGTTGTAACCAACAATAAAAAGTTGTCATTCTCAATCTTGTTTTGGATAGAGAATTGCAGAATTGTCCTCGAATGGCAGAGGCTCTCTTCCCTTGGAATCATCCTTGCTTCAGGAGATGACTTTTTATCTTTCACACAACACCATTAAAGCCAATACAGACTTACTGGATTATGAAGTCTTTGGTCCCCATTATCTCCTAAGACTGAAAGGATGGCAGAAATAAATGAGATGAAAGCTGTAGTGAAAAATCTGGGACACTTATCTAGCCCAGAAGCAACCACAGGGTAAACAAGTAATCTAGCTTTTCATTCCTGTTTCTACAAGTGAGAGATAATACTTAGAGAACCCTCAGAAAAGCCTGGAGCTAAAGGAAATCAGTGTTGTGTGAGTTAAAAGCATCAAGGCAATTACATAAAAGCAGATTCAGTATTCTTGCTTTTTCATCACTTTAGTAAGGAAAACTCTTTTTATACCGCTATCAGTATTTGAACAAACTGAACACTTAAAGGCTGTAGAGGTCTAGCAGAACAATGTCTCATAGCATTTGTGAACACAGAGAGAACAGAAAACCTAGATAACCATATTTTCTGGTCAGCTGTGCAATATCATAATCATTTTATTCCTAGCTTTCTGTATTGAGCAAGAAGTATTTTACCTTGAAGGCATTTTGTCGTGGTTTAACCCGGCCGGCAGCTAAATACCACGCAGCCGTTCGCTCACCCTCCCCACTCCCTCTCTGGGACGGGGGAGAGAAATGGAAAGTGAAGCCCGTGAGTTGAGATAAAGACAGTTTAATAAGACAGGAAAATAATAATAACAATAATAATAATAATGATACTATGGTGATAATAGGAAAGTAATAATAATATGTACAAACAAGTGATGCACAATGCAATTGCTCACCACCCGCTGACCGATGCCCAGCCTAACCCTGAGCAGTCTGGCCCCCTCCCCCCGGCTAGCCACCCCTATATATTGTTTAGCATGACGTCAGATGGTATGGAATACGTCTTTGGCTAGTTTGGGTCACCTGTCCTGGGTCTGTCCCCTCCCAGCTCTTACTGCACCCCCAGCCTGCCTGTTGGCAGGACAGAGCAAAAGGCTGAGATGTCCTTGGCTTAGTATAAGCACTGCTCTGCGACAATTAAAACATCGGGGTGTTATCAGCACTCTTCTCATCCTAAGCCAAAACACAGCATTCCACCAGCTACTAGGAAGAAAATTAATTCTGTTCTAACTGAAACCAGGACATCTATCCACCCCTTATTCCATACCATTTATGTCATGCTCAGGTTACACTCTTTTCCATACATTCTAATTAGTCACCTATAGTAGTCATGGTAGTGATAACATACAGTATTATATAGTAATTAACATGGTACAATTCAGTTCATGGGCTATTCTCACCCAGTATTAAATCTCCTTGAGGTACACACCGGACCTCTCCGTTCTTTTGCATCACCCACCAAGTGTATCCAGGTCCCTGAGCAAAAACAATTCCACGAATAGGTTTGCCTTTTCCTGAGGCAGGAGTAGCCCAGACTGTTTTACCCAGCATATTTCTTACATGCACTACAGGAACTTTATCCCCATCTACAGTACATAACAGGTTTGATTGGGCAGGTCCAGCTCGGTTAGCAGATCCTTTAGTATTGACTAACCAGGTGGCCTTTGCCAAATGCGTATCCCAATTTTTTGAATGTCCCAGCGCCCATTGCTTTCAATGTAGTCTTTAACAGTCCGTTGTATCGTTCAACTTTCCCGGAGGCTGGTGCATGATAGGGGATGTGATACACCCACTCAATACCATGTTCTTTGGCCCAAGTGTCTATAAGGTTGTTTCGGAAATGAGTTCCATTGTCTGACTCTATTCTTTCTGGGGTACCATGTCGCCATAGGACTTGCTTTTCAAGGCCCAGGATAGTGTTCCAGGCGGTGGCATGAGGCACAGGATATGTTTCCAGCCATCCGGTGGTTGCTTCCACCGTTGTAAGTACGTGGCACTTGCCATTGCGAGTTTGAGGGAGTGTGATGTAATCAATCTGCCAGGCCTCTCCATATTTATATTTCAGCCATCATCCTCCATACCAAAGAGGCTTTGACCGTTTGGCTTGCTTGATTGCAGCACATGTTTCACAGTCATGAATAACCTGTGCTATAGCATCCATGGTCAGATCCACCCCTCGATCACGAGCCCATCTGTATGTTGCATCTCTACCTTGATGGCCTGAGGTGTCATGGGCCCATCGGGCTATAAATAATTCACCTTTATGCTGCCAATCCAGGTCCACCTGAGCTACTTCAATCTTAGCAGCCTGATCCACCTGCTGGTTGTTTTGATGTTCTTCAGTAGCCCAATTCTTGGGCACATGAGCATCTACGTGGCGTACTTTCACAGCCAGGTTCTCTACCCGAGCAGCAATATCTTGCCACAATGCAGCAGCCCAGATGGGTTTGCCCCTACGCTGCCAGTTGTTTTGCTTCCATTGCTGTAACCATCCCCACAGGGCATTTGCTACCATCCATGAATCGGTGTAGAGATAGAGAACTGGCCATTTTTCTCGTTCAGCAATGTCTAAAGCCAGCTGAATGGCTTTCACTTCTGCAAACTGACTCGATTCACCTTCTCCCTCAGCAGCTTCTGCAACTCGTCGCGTAGGACTCCATACAGCAGCCTTCCATCTCCGACGCTTCCCCACAATACGACAGGACCCATCAGTGAACAGGGCATATTTCTTTTCATTCTCTGGTAACTGGTTGTATAGTGGGGCTTCTTCAGCACGACCCACCTCCTCCTCTGATGATATCCCAAAGTATTTGCCTTCTGGCCAGTCCATAATCACTTCCAATATTCCTGGGCGACTGGGGTTTCCTATTCGAGCCCGCTGAGTAATCAGTGCAACCCACTTGCTCCATGTAGCATCAGTTGCATGATGCGTAGAAGAGACCCTTCCCTTGAACATCCAGCCTAGTACCGGCAATCGGGGTGCTAGGAGGAGCTGCGCTTCAGTACCGACCACCTCTGAAGCAGATCGAACTCCTTCATATGCTGCCAATATCTCCTTTTCAGTTGGAGTATAGCGGGCCTCAGATCCTCTGTATCCCCGGCTCCAAAAACCCCAGGGGCCGACCTCGAGTTTCCCCAGGTTCTTTCTGCCAGAGGCTCCAGGTGGGGCTGTTCTCCCCAGCTGCAGTGTAGAGCACATTCTTTACATCTGGTCCTGTTCGAACTGGCCCAAGGGCTACTGCATGGACTATTTCCTGCTTGATTTGTTCAAAGGCTTGTCGTTGTTCAGGGCCCCATTCAAACTCATTCTTCTTACGGGTTACTTGGTAGAGCGGGTTTACAATCAGACTGTAATTTGGGATGTGCATTCTCCAAAACCCCACAACACCTAGGAAAGCCTGTGTTTCTTTTTTGTTAGTTGGTGGAGACATAGCTGTTATTTTGTTGATCACATCCATTGGGATTTGATGACGTCCATCTTGCCATTTTATTCCTAAAAACTGGATCTCTCGCGCAGGTCCTTTGACTTTATTTTGTTTTATGGCAAAACCGGCTTTCAGAAGGATTTGGACTATTTTCTTTCCTTTCTCGAAAACTTCCTCTGCTGTATCACCCCACACAATAATGTCATCGATGTACTGCAGGTGTTCAGGAGCTTCCCCCTGCTCTAGCGCAGACTGGATCAGCCCATGGCAAATGGTAGGGCTGTGTTTCCACCCCTGGGGCAGCCAATTCCAAGTATATTGGACTCCCCTCCAAGTGAAGGCAAATTGTGGCCTGCACTCTGCTGCTAGAGGGATGGAGAAGAATGCATTAGCGATGTCAATTGTGGCGTACCACTTGGCTGCCTTCGATTCAAGTTCGTACTGAAGTTCCAGCATGTCCGGCACTGCAGCACTCAGTGGTGGCGTCACTTCGTTCAGGTCACGATAGTCCACTGTTAGTCTCCACTCGCCATTAGACTTTCGCACTGGCCATATGGGACTATTGAAAGGTGAATGAGTCTTGCTGATCACTCCTTGGCTCTCCAATTGACGAATTAGCTTATGGATGGGAATCAGGGAGTCTTGGTTAGTGTGATATTGCTGCCGGTGCACAGTTGTGGTAGCGATTGGCACTTGCTGTTCTTCGACCCTCAGCAACCCCACAACAGAGGGGTCCTCTGAGAGACCAGGCAAGGTAGATAATTGTTTAATGCCCTCTGTCTCTAAGGCAGCTATACCAAAAGCCCACCGGAACCCTTTTGGGTCCTTGCAATATCCTCTTCTAAGATAGTCTATGCCAAGGATACACGGAGCATCCGGGCCAGTCACAATGCTGTGCTTTTCCCACTCATTCCCAGTCAGACTCACTTCAGCCTCCAATACAGTCAACTGCTGAGATCCCCCTGTCACTCCACAAATACAGATGGGCTCTGGTCCTTTATAGCTCGATGGCATTATAGTACATTGTGCACCGGTGTCTACTAAAGCCTTATACTTCTGTGCGTCTGATGTGCCAGGCCATCGAATCCACACAGTCCAATAAACTCGATTGTCCCTTTCCTCCCCCTGGCTGGAGGCAGGGCTCCCCTAATCCTGGTCAGAATCTTCTTCGTTTCTGTGTTTGAAGGACTGTCTGCTGGAAGTTGGAGCAGCAAACTTTTCAGAGAATCCCTTTTTCTTGATTGTTTTCTTTTGCAACTCACGTACCCGTGCCTCTAGGGTCGCGGTAGATTTTCCATCCCATTTTCTCATGTCCTCTCCATGGTCTCGTAAGTAAAACCACAGGGTGGCACGGGGTGAGTACCCACCATATCGTCTTCCTTGTGTGGATGAACGCCTACCCCTGATAGCTGAGACACTGCTTTGTACAGGTGCAGAGGAGAATAATCTCTCTTCAAGTTGGTGAAACTTTTCAGAAAGTTTCTCCCAAGTGTTCTCTTTTGGTCGTTGGACACTGGTTGGTTCAGGTGGGGAAGAAGATAGATTCTCTTTAAGTTGGTGGAACTCTTCAGAAAGTTTCTCCACAGCTGAGACACAGGCCTGTAAGGAAGAGGAGAGACTTTCTTCGTACTGCCGGAGTTGTTTAGCCACTTCATCCACTGTGGGTTCCTCATCCTCTTTCCAGGCCATTATTGCCAATGAGCTGGCATATGATGATGGTGCACTCCGTACAAACTTCCGCCACATGGGTCGTGTACACCTGACTTCATCTGGATCTTTGGATGTTTGTCTGAGGTCTGGATCCTCATAAATCACTTCCCGTATGGCTAATTCTCTCAGGTACTGGATTCCCTTCTCCATAGTGGCCCACTTGCCTGGTAGACATAAAAGTTCTTCCTTGAAGGGATACCTTTCCCTCACAGCTGAGAGGAGACCCTCCAGAGGCTGTGAGATCGTGCTCCATCTGCAATTGCTTTGTCAATGCTTGCATCTCTAGCAAGGGATCCCAGTCGCTTGGCTTCCCTGCTGTCTAATTCCACACAATTGGCTCCAGTGTCCCAGCATCGGAGCAGCCAGGTGACAAGCTACTCACCTATACAGCGACCAAAATCTTTCCGCACATCTCGTAACTCACGCTCTTTTAGGCTTCGGGTAGTTACTGTTGATTTTTCAGCATCCTCAACTTCCTCCTCCTGAATCCTTGATGGCCCAGCATCGTCGTCGTCTCCGTTGTCTCTATACCTAGATTTGGCAGAAGACTCTCTGCGTTCTAAACGACCTGAATCTCTATACCATTTTTTCACCTTCTCTACAGGGGCAGCTTGCACTGCTACTGCTCGTTTCTCTGACCTTGTTACAGGGTCTGCCACAGAGGTTGGAATACCCTCTGCAGGGTCAACTTGCACTGCTACAGCTCGTTTCTCTGACCTTGTTACATGGTCTGCCACAGAGGTTGGAATACCCTCTGCAGGATCAACTTGCACTGCTACAGCTCGTTTCTCTGACCCCGTTACAGGGTCTGCCACAGGGGTTGGAATACGCTCTGCATGGTCAACTTGCACTGCTACAGCTCGTTTCTCTGACCCAGCCACAGGAGCTGGAGCGGCTGCAGGAGCTGGAGCAGCTGCAGGAACTGGAACTGGAGTGGCTGCAGGAACTGGAGCTGGAGCAGTTGCAGGAGCTGGAACTGGAGTGGCTGCAGGAGCTGGAACTGGAGCGGCTGCAGGAGCTTGAACTGGAGCGGCTGCAGGAGCTGGAACTGGAGCGGCTGCAGGAGCTGGGACTGGAGCAGCTGCAGGAGCTTGAACTGGAGCGGCTGCAGGAGCTGGAACTGGAGTGGCTGCAGGAGCTGTCACTAAGTTGATAGCAGTATCAATGGCAGCTCGATAGGCATGAGCCAGGCCCCAGCATGTTACAATGATTTGTGTTACTTTGGAACTGCCAGAATCATGACACCTTTTTCTCATGCATTCTGCCAGTTTTTGAGGATTTTGCAGTTGTTCAGGGGTGAATTTCCAAAACACTGGGGGTGCCAACTGCTCTAGATGCCTGCCTATATCCTCCCACACTCCCTGCCACCCACAACTATACTGCCTCCGGGCAGATCTCCGGACGAGCTTCCTAAGTAGTTGTTTAACTTTAAGCAGAATCTGAAGTGCATTCAGGAGGCAGAACAACAAGACTATGCTGGTCTGAGTATCCCAAGGATATTCAATATCTTGGAGAGCTATTGTAGCAAGCTCGGAGGGTAAGAGGGTGGTGAAGGAGGAAGGCAGAGTGATCCAGGAGGATACAGGGGTGGTGAAGGAGAAAGGGAGAGTAATCAAGTAAGAAAAAATATCTTCCCCTTTCCCCTCCACAGATTGACTCCCTAATGGAAAAAAAACAATAGGTATAATTGCTAATAGTTTCCAAGATAAAGTTTCCAAAATACAGAGTCGACGATGTTACTGAGTACAAATACCAAGTTAGAGTCATGACCAGATATCTCATCGTCTCATAAGCCATTGCTACAACACTCAGTACCATAATGATCTGAAAACCAGGGCCCGGAGAGGATAAACAATATGACAGAGAGCAAATACGGAAAATAATGTACTATAATACTCATTTGGAAAACAGGCGCAGCAGAGTTGAGATTAAAGCAATCAGCATTATGACAAGTGACTATTAAGCAGGTCTAATACTTACACCAATTTTAGTTTAAACACACTGATCAGATCTGCCGTTATCTCAACCTTTTCGAGCCCCACGTTGGGCACCAAAAGACTGTCGTGGTTTAACGCGGCCGGCAGCTAAATACCACGCAGCCGTTCGCTCACCCTCCCCACTCCCTCTCTGGGACGGGGGAGAGAAATGGAAAGTGAAGCCCGTGAGTTGAGATAAAGACAGTTTAATAAGACAGGAAAATAATAATAACAATAATAATGATAATGATACAATGGTGATAATAGGAAAGTAATAATAATATGTACAAACAAGTGATGCACAATGCAATTGCTCACCACCCGCTGACCGATGCCCAGCCTAACCCTGAGCAGTCTGGCCCCTCCCCCCGGCTAGCCACCCCTATATATTGTTTAGCATGACGTCAGATGGTATGGAATACGTCTTTGGCTAGTTTGGGTCACCTGTCCTGGGTCTGTCCCCTCCCAGCTCTTACTGCACCCCCAGCCTGCCTGTTGGCAGGACAGAGCAAAAGGCTGAGATGTCCTTGGCTTAGTATAAGCACTGCTCTGCGACAATTAAAACATCGGGGGTGTTATCAGCACTCTTCTCATCCTAAGCCAAAACACAGCATTCCACCAGCTACTAGGAAGAAAATTATTCTGTTCTAACTGAAACCAGGACAGCATTTGAAAAGAGTATCACTAAGAATAGCCTTCTGAGTAATTTATCAATGACCTACCAGAAGCAGAATGACAGATTATGTTAATATTTTTATATAAATAATGATCTTCAGGGCTCATGCTTTATTGAACATCTTCAGGTGATTTAGAATTAATTGAAACAAAGCTGCTTTCCTTGTCTCTGTCTCCACATTATAACAAAAGCTATTTTCTCTAGAAATATTTCCTCCTCCTATCTCACAGTGATGTTAAGGATTCTAGAAAAGTGAGAAAGGCAAGTTAGTTCCTTATACTTGGTCCTTTATTTTCCCCCTGCAAGTCACCATGAGCACAGTTTTAAATCTGTGTACCAAAATAACATCTGAGGTAACAAAAAGGAACAGATTATTTTATAGAAATGCAAAGCTTCTGTATTAAGCCTATGATAAGCCTCTAAATTAGCTGCTGAATGTTTCAGAAATGTAGGCATATACACAATTTTGTCAGTCTTTAATACTTATGAATAGACTTCCTAAATGTTTATAGTTTTCATAAATGGTGAATAAATGTGGAACTGTAATTGAAATCTAACTCTCCAGGCTGAGCTAAACTGAGTACAGAACAGTGTGGGAAAGATGTGAAAATCCTGGGAATAGATGTAAAGAATCACTTCTTTGAGAAGAGATCTCAAAATTATGAAAAGCTTAAGAATTTAAAGATTAAGACAAGATTAAGAATTCATATTCAGTATACAGAATGAGAACTGGGAAGGAAACATGGGAAGTGGGTTTCCCAAAGAAACAGTTTTTAGTGTGTATAATCCACAGAGAACTGGTGAAAATTTTCAGAAAATAAAGCCATTTCCCATTTAGGGAATACACATTATCAGTGGTCAGAACGAACAGGGAAAACAAATACTTCTTTCAGTGTTGTTGAGTGTAGTTGTTTGGGAGGCCTGATTTCTGAACCACCATTTTCATCTGTACATTGACTCTGGCTGTGATTTTTTACATATGTCTGAGAATGCTGGCACAAATATTAAGGAGCAGAGCAGGCTGGCCACCTTCAGTGCTTATGAAGATTGCTCCTCTGAGCCAAGCATGCACTTACTCACACCCCTACTATGTGACAGGTCAAGCAGACCCAGGTGAGCCTGAAACATGGGAATTCCCAAAAATCCCATATTTTAACAATTTTATTTTTATTTTTTTAAAGTTAAATGTACCCTTTAGTTACAGACCATCTCCAAGCTTGAGCAAATCTTAAACTGGCATATTCTTATCTGTAAATCTGAGAACCATTAATAGCAACTTCACCACATTGCACAAGCATTGGACATGTCTATTCAATTGAATGAAATCTGGGAGGAAGTGTCACATAAACTCTAAGTGGTAGCACAGTAAGTAACGAGATTTACAAAACATCTAAGCATATGTTTGGTAAATGTCCTTTGGAGGAAGTATGTGGAAAGAATACATCATTATGTGAGCTAAACACAATTTGCTTTTACACATTTTTGTCAGCCTTCTCAATACTTCAAAAAAGTGAGGAGTATTTTTAAATGATTTTTACCCCCTTCAGTTAACACCACCCCTTAAGTGTTCTGTAATGTAGCAAGCTGTTTGTGGGACTAGGGACTGTGAGTCTTGGCTGTATGGTTTTGCTTTGTTTGTTTGTTTTCCTTGAAACTCTGCATCTTGAATCAAGTGAATATATATAAAGATTTCAGCCTTATTCAATAAAATATATATATATATTATCCTGTTTATTCCAGTTCATATACATCTCTTTTGTTGTGCTGTAGATCAGAAAGTTTTATAGTAGAAGTATGTCCTGGTTTCAGTTAGCACAGAATTAATTTTCTTCCTAGTAGCTGGTGGAATGCTGTGTTTTGGCTTAGAATGAGAAGAGTGCTGATAACACCCCGATGCTTTAATTGTCGCAGAGCAGTGCTTATACTAAGCCAAGGACATCTCAGCCTTTGCTCTGTCCTGCCAACGGGCAGGCTGGGGGGTGCAGTAAGAGCTGGGAGGGGACAGACCCAGGACAGGTGACCCAAACTAGCCAAAGGGGTATTCCATACCATCTGACGTCATGCTAAACAATATATAGGGGTGGCTAGCCGGGGGGGAGGGGGCCGGACTGCTCGGGGTTAGGCTGGGCATCGGTCAGCGGGTGGTGAGCAATTGCATTGTGCATCACTTGTTTGTACATACTATTATTACTTTCGTATTATCACCATTGTATCATCATTATTATTATTGTTATTATTATTTTTGTTATTTTTTTTTCCTGTCTTATTAAACTGTCTTTATCTCAACTCACGGGCTTCACAAAGTACTAGTGTCCTTGTAGCAGAAAATCTTTTAATCCTTTGTTTTCATGACACCTAGACTGTGACTACAACTCCTAGCCATCTTATTAAAACAACAAATATTTTAGTTTTTGTGTTGTTTTTTCTCCTACAGAAAAATACAGTAACTGATTTGATATTTCTAGGGACTTCAAAACATGGAAAAATAGAAAGGTGCATAAACGCATTATACTTGTTAAATCGTATACTTAAATGGTGGGGATTAGCAATAGTGATTGCAAAATAAAACACTGTCCCTTACCCTTTTACATATGGATTTCATCTACTTTTTATTTTTAATAAATCATCTTGGTTATAAATGCTGGGAAAGAACTTTTAATGTACATTGTCACAGATTTAGCAGTTCTGTACTTAAAACGGTGAGACAAGAACACAATATTTATTTGTCTGCATTGAAACCAAATATTTACTCTGGAAGACAAGGCAATATTCTAGAACATCTATTCCCCAACTATGTTATTGTGGAACATTTCTTCATTTCTGAACTCTTTTGCCATTTTTTTTTTTTTTAATTATTATTTTTCACAACTGTTGCTTGTAAAATTGGCTTGGATGCTGTCTGTTTCAGAGAAATTATATTTTACAACAATTCATAATTCTTTCCTCTGCAGAACACTACAGATATCAAGTGTGTTTAGATTGGGCTATTTTGTTAATAATCTATGGTCAATAAATCACAGAACCCTTTTGTAGAAATAGTTTTCAGCTTGCATAACAATGACTTTAAGAACTCATGTCTTTCATTATTGTTCTCCTAATGATTTTTTATAAAGGGTGAATGCAAATTTATACATTGTGGTTGATTTGGATCCTAATATAGAACAGGATAAATTTGTTGTATTTTTATCCTACTGGATTTTGAAATCCATAGTAGCTTTCTGGGTCATCTGGGTATAATACATTTTTACTGCTTTTAGAGAGTCTTCCAGCATAAATAAACAATGTTATAACAGAACAATTTTAATAATAAATCTTATTAAAATAATTAATTTATACATATATATTTAAATTAAACATAGTTGCTTCTCTTTCTCTTGAAGTATCTTTTTTTTTTTTTCATGAAGACAGGTTTACAAGATACTCATTGACATTTTAGTACAAAGACTAGGAACTATGTTTCTCATTTAATAAGCATATGACCTTACTGATACTTGTGTTGTTCTGTAAAGCAAAACAGCTCTGAACAGGAAGGAGAGAAAAAAAAAAATAAAGAAAAAAAAAAATCAAATCTGGTATTTCTATACTACACCAAAAGGAATTGCTTTTAAAGAATTATATAAAGAATACTGGAGCCTATAGGCTGCTTTTTGATAATACGATCTCTCAATTCAGCACATGCTGTGTGACCGAACCTTTCAGACGCAACTGAGGAAACACTTAAGACTATGGTTAAATCTTATATCCCTGTTGAGAAAAGTACATTAGGTATGTAGTTATACACATAATATAAGTTAAATACTTTCCTGAATTAGAATAGTTTCCTCTTGACAGGTCCTAACTTCAATTAAATAGTTCTTACTGAGAAGAAAAAGGGTAACTAAACAGAAATATTTTCAACCTTTGGCAATATATGGAATGCATATTTTGTTGATTTTTTTTTTTTTTTTTTTTTCAAAGCAAAATAACTATTACAAAAAGTTTGTTTGCTTTTCTCCTCTGGCTGTGTTATAGGTTTTCCCCTTCCTTTTGTTATTGTGGAAATAACCATAAAATTCATCCTTAGAAATCAAAGTGAAACTCTCATAACTTGGAGATTAATAGACTGCTTGTGTGGCACACAGATCAGTTTATGTTGAGCTGTAAATTTTGTTCTAAGAGAATTATGTTCAGCCACAACTACAGCTCAGCTCCTCACTTGTCTAGAGCCTGTGTGCACAATGCTGCAGAAACCTGGGCATAGCTAGGATCCCCAGCATAAACTGAGAGAACATTTTAATGTCTGTACATATGTAATTTTCAACTGTTCCAATTTTCAACACATAACCTAGGTGTTGGAGTGTTGATACTCTGCATTCTTCTTTTTCCATTATTTTTTTCCCACAATTCCTAATTCATATGCCCATGCTAGTTCACATCATATTAATTCAATAACAATATAATTCTGATTTATGATGTCATTTATGTTAGAATTTCAAATTTATGGCAAATCTTTATTGGTAATAAAGAGCTATACTAATTCTAATTTCTTCCCTTGTGCTCCTTTTAGTTTCCTCAATACAATAACAGCCAGCAAATAAGCCATGAAAATGTCAAAAGAAATAAATAATTTTGAGTTTGCATTGCTGAATCAGAGTATATCATGAGGAAAACTTTGTAAAAAAAAAATCTGACATATTTTTCATGATCCTAGCAAAAAGAGAGTCAGTTAGAAATTATGATTTGCATTTAACAAAACCAGAAGTGCCAATATGCAAATATATTCTGGTTTGATTAGTTGTTTGTTTGTTTGTTTCCTAAGATTTTCAGCTTTTTATCAATTCATAACTCCTTTAAGCCACTGAAAGGAAGATATACATATAATATTTGAGAAAGGAGTATCGAAGCATGACTTTTCAGAAATTTCACACGTATCAACGTGACTCTTTAGAGAGGAAAGATAGTATGGTCAGGAGTATTTTGAATAAACTAAAGGCACTGCTTCTGAAGAAAATTTGTATCTTAGTAGCTAGCAAATGGAGGTCTGCAGGCCGTATCTCATTTACTTTTGTACTGTTTTCAATTCCTGTCTTCAGAATGAATGTTCATGGCCTGAAAAAATAGTGAAAACTGATACGAAATATTTGGGAGCTGCTGAAGTATTACTTTGCATAGACTATTCCATGCTATGCTACAGATAGCTATCCATAGGAAAAGAATCTTGCTACATTTCCAGAAAGATATCACAAAAATCACAAATCACAAACCTTCAATATTTTTCTTCCACTTGGTAAATCTAGAGTGGTGAAAGCTGTTGCCAAGGTTTCTAGAGTTTGAATTAATAAAGAGTTTTTGAGGAAAATAGTGTAAACCTCTACCTGACTGGTCTACACATGGCGTGCATGCCAGAACAACCATTCAGTCATTGGCAACCTGTGCAAAATAGAACTGCCAGGAAACTGTACATATTTGAATTCAAGTTGAGAGAGTGTAAGAAGCATAAATTATAAAAAGCAGTTGAAGGCAATCCTTCAGGAGGAGGAAGAGATGGAGGAGGAGGAGGAGGAGAAGAAGAGAAAAATATCATGGAATAGAATCATAGAATGGTTTGGATCAGGAAGGGAACCTTAAAGATCACCTCATTCAACCACCCAACCTTGAGTAGAGACACCTTTCACGGGGTTGCTCAAAGCCTCCTTCAGACTGTGAACATTAAATAAAAATAAATAAATAAATAAATAAATAAATCCTGAAAGGGATCTAAGTCACTTTTTAAAAATTGTATTTACACACATATAAATTTATTTCCTCCACTGAATGATGTTACACTAAGTGTTGCCCTCTAGCAATATAAGCGTAGTTTTGCTTAGTACTTATTGGATGACCAGAGTTTAAAATGGTACCATGGTTTCTGCATATTCATGGCTACAGGTGAAAAATTATTTTGAAATAATAGATGTTTCACTTTTTTCTAGTTTCTCGTTATGTTTGTTGATTCTGAGTCTGTACTGAGTCTAAAGCATGTAAAGTTTACTGACACAGAGCAACAACTGTCAAGTATGGGACCATGCTCAATTAAGTATATCACCAACCAGCCTCTATAAACCTAGAAAGATCCAGCCATGTGTGAGAAGGATTTTTCTTGGGAAAAAGAAGCCTGAATCTAATGTAAAAAGGTAAGCATTCTCTATGATTGGCCAAAGAAAGGGATGTCATTTGTACTCATAGTGAAATGATGGCAAATTGTTACCAATATTTTTTTGCAAAGAGTAGGTCCAAAAAAAGTTCCAGAAAGTTCAGACATTTTGCTTCTAATCCCTTTTTACCAATATGCAGAGGTTTTTTTAGCTGTCATTATCCAGAAGATTTGTGGAACTAAGTCCTAACATGGATGGAACTCACACAGGGATATTTCTTAGTCATTTATACCTGGCCAGAGTGTACTAGTTGTCAAAGACAGGGTCTATATGCAATTCAAGGATTAAAATTATTTGTTCTGTTTTTTTTTGTTTGTTTGTTTGTTTTGTTTTGTTTTGTTTGTTTTGTTTTGGTTTTGGTTTTGTTTGTTTGTTTTGTTTTGTTTGTGTGTTTCTTTTTCCCTCTATTCTTTCTCTTTAATGAGGTGTTCTTTATTGTAGTAACACATTCTCTGAAATCAGTACAAAGAAAAGCACTTTTTTATTTGATAATCTGGAAGAAAAATGGTTAGAAACATGATTGTCAATGAGAGTAAGCACGTTTATCAAGTGAACTCCCAAAGTGTAATTGATCCTTGATTACCTTCAATTACCTAGAAGGACTTGGGGGTTCTGGTGGATGGAAACCTTGACATGAGCCAGCAATGTGCACTTGCAGCCAGAAGGCCAACTGCATCCTGGGCTACATCAGCAGAGGTGTGGCCAGCAGGGGAGAGAGGGGATTTTCCCCCCTCTTGCTCTGCCCTTATGAGGCCCCAGCTGGAGTACTGCATCCAGGTTTGGAGCCCCCAGCACAAGACGGATGTGGACCTGTTAGAGCAGGTCCAGAGGAGGGCCGCAAAGATGGTCAAGGGCTGGAGCACTTCTATGAAGATAGGCTGAGACAGGTGGGGATGTTCAGCCTACAGAAGAGAAGGCCTCAGGGTGACCTCACTGTAGCCTTTCAGTACTTGAAGATGGACTTATAAAAAGATGGGGAGAACTCTTCTCTTTGCTCAATCAGATATTGACAAGATGAGGGGGAATGGTTCAAACTAAAAGGGGAGATTTAGATTAGAGGTGAAGAGGGTATTTTTCACTCAGAGGGTGATGAGGCACTGGAATAGGTTGCCCAGAGATGTGGTGGATGCCCCATCCCTGGAGGTGTTCAAGCCCAGGTTAGATGAGGCCCTGAGCAACCTGATCCAGGGTTCCTGTGTATGGCAGAAGGGTTGGAATTAGATAATTTTTGAGATTCCTTACAACCCAGGACATTCAATGATTCTGTGATTCTGTGATTCTATGACATTTCAATTAGATGCTGCTTTAATGAAAGACTCATAATCTTCTCAAAGTCAGTACTAGAATGTGAAAAGATATAATATAGCTGCATCTATTTAAAAGATGTAGATCTTTTTCGGTCAGTCCATTCTGTTATGAGATTGTGAAGACTTAGATTATTTATCTTCACAAAGAAATGGCTACAAGGAATCTATGTGAACTTCTGTAACCTTCAGTGTCAGATAAAGTGAGAAAAAATATTTATTGATTTTTAAAAATGTTTCATTTTTACTGAAAAAAAAAGAGTTTTATTATGCACAACTAAATGAGAAATTTCTATAAGAAGCCAAAGATCAATATACCTAGCAGAATTGTAACAGAGTACAGTTCACAGAGTTTAGTATGGGTTTTGTTATCTCAAGAGGTGAATGAAAGGAATTGAGCTGCTTAACTCCTTGCAGTGGACTAGACAAAACTAGGCGTTTCAAGAGCTTCAGTGAGCCAAGTATATCCATAAGGCCTGCTTGCACTATTGGAAAATTATCACAGTTTAAGAAGTGTTTTGTCACAGTTACTTACCACTCATCTCCAGGCAGATAGTCCCTCTGATGCTATGAACGCTTAGAGTAAAGCAGCATTGCAGATTCAGTCACAGAAGGGGACAGCTCTTTGAGTGAAGCACTTAGGACTACTGGCTCCTAATAAATCAGCTGAGCATCTAGCAGAGCATGAAAGGCAGATAGTAACAATACGAGCTCAATTTTGAAAGATATGAGAGGTTCAATGTAATGTTGTAAAATAAAAAAAAATAATAATAAAAAAAAAGTCATCCTTACTGCTTGACAATGTAAAGAAACTGTAAGGGTTATAATGAACAAAACACTGGTAGGTGGAGACTGTTAGCATGAGGACTGATTTTATGTAAGGAAAGCAACAAAAACATGGAGAATTATAGTGTTATATTTTATAGTATAGAATTAATTAGAGTTAAATGTGAAGGTTTGTGATATTTGCAGTGGTAGCAGACACTTATCATTAATGCATGGCAACATTTTAATGATCTTTTTTCTTGTTCCAGACAAACAGAAGAGTGGAAGCATTGTGCATGTCTGGCGGGTTATCCTGGCCCTATGATTTTGTTGGCAGGCTAATTTCCTGTGGCTGACATCAATGGCAGGTCAGGTAGCTAACAAAAGAAGAGCACTGAATCTTGGCAGCTCACCCAGCCATAAGGACACGGACATTTATAGTTTAATTAGTGCAATAAAGTAGCAAACCACTTGTTTTCTCCAGGGAACCTTAAAGTAAGTGACTCATAAGATCATTGTTTGGAGCTTGTGTGGTCATTCGCAATTTGAAAGGTTGATGACTATTATGCTCTTTTATGCCATGTTCTACTGCTGGGAACAGCAACTCAATTCCCTTACGAACATTGTTAAGGTATTGTAACAGAAACACAGAAATGAAAAGGGACCTGTTATCTTATTTTTATGAAAAGGTTGCAGGGAAGTCTTCTAGAGATTCATTTCTAAAGGAAAACAAAGCAAACAAACAAGCAGTTCTCACACACACCTACACTTCATTCTTCTCTTTGTTCTAACATTTCAATGCTCTCCTTCTTAGGAGGATAGGAGGAAGAGCTCTTACACAACCAAAGGGCACTTGAAACTTTAGGTAACCTTCCTCAGCCTCAAACTGGTTTTCTCCCTGCAAATGATGTGGAAAAAAAAAAAAAAAAAATTGTAATGTGATCACAAGAACTATTTGTCTATTTGTCAGCTGTATCAGTGCTTGTATCAGAAAACCCTGTTATAAAGTCACATTTCTAAGAATTTGTAGGCTGGTATTCATTTTTATTTTTTTTTTTCTGCTGATTCCTGACATCCCATGCAGTGGATTTCCTGCTTTCATCATAGTTGTGGTGATGCAATCCATCCTTTGTCATGACATTTCCTAGGTACATATTCACACAATGAAAGAACTGTGAGTTTTGTGAGTAAGTAGAAGACAAACCTATATCAGTAGAGCCACACAAAAAGTGTGCAAATTTTGATGTAAAGAAAGAAATATGGTAGATTACAGCTGCAGTATTAATACTTGAAACTGGTAAGGTTTCTTTAACATTTAGAGATCAATGAAGCAAAAGATGTAGCAGTGCTACACACACTATTGTCTAGAGAACTGGGTTGTTCAGCTAGCAAAAAATTAATGGACTACTATGTTTGAATGGCTAACAGAAGTCATGAGTATAAACAAGAAGTCATGCTAGTATAAACAAGTTGATTTTTATTTATTTATTTATTTTTTAACAAAATGATTATGTAGTGTTAGAAACACTCTAATCTAAAACACTAACACAGTGCAACAGTGAATGTGATCCATGGGTTTTTCATCCATAGATCCATGGTGCAGTCAGACCTGTTTCTAATGAATCAGACTTATTGAGAGCAGGACAACAACAGCAACTACCAGGCTGTACCCTGGTAGACCACCATCCACCTGCAGACTGCAGGGTGAGTGACACTGCTACAGAGATGGCTTGCCCAAGTGTCCATGTTTAATGTAGAATAGCTTGCCTGAATAATACTGGATTAGGAAACCTCTGGTATGATAACTCTCTGGTATGATAACTCTCTGGCATCTAACATTAATGGCTCTGAACAATATCAAGAAATCTCAGTTTTGTTGAATGGAAATAAAAATTTACTTAACTGAGTCATTAAATAATCAGGGGAGAGAGAAGAAAAAGGAGTAAAAGTGCCAATTGGCTATTGTTGGCCAACAAAGCCAGTGTTTACACATAAACTACAAAATAATATTATCTTGCCAAAGAAGCATGGTATGTTACAATGGAAATCTGTAGTCGGGATCAGATGTGACCTGAGCATGACAGTGCCCAAGTACAATAGTCCTGCAGTTGAAAAGCTGCAAAAAATCAACATTCAAGCTGGTCATCAAGGTGAGGGTTGTAGACTCCTGACTACAAAAACAGAAAGGCAGTTTCACTTGTACCTGGATGACATCTTTAATCTCTGTAATCCTTACAGTGAACCGATGTTTTCATTAAAGTTATGAGTTGTTACAGTTTTTAGATAGGTTTATGTGTCCTTGGTGTATTGCTGTATACTGTGTATTTGATACACAAAATTAAGAGAGCTGCAGTTACTCATTTGACAGATACGAACATTACATTAGCATTCCTCCTTACACCCCTCATGTCCTCTGTTTTTTTCACTAGGAAAGCCAATGTTTTACTAACAAAGTCATCCTGATTTAACTGTCTCCAAGTCACTCCCCTGGTGATCTGCTTGACTAGCCTGCCTGTTCACATGAGAAAGTTTAGAACTGCAGGTTAAATTTTAATGAAACACCTCTAACTTGGAGTTTGACCTCAAACTGATGATACACGGCTTCTGTGGGAATAAAGCATATCAAGTGTCATCTGAGCTTTATCTTCATTCTTGATAACAACTACAGTTAAATTAATATATTTTTAAATGGCAAACAAGTATTGGGAATGCCACTAACACTAAGCACTGACAGCTTCCAGAAAGCTCATAGGAGAAGAAAAATCTCTGTGTAGATAGATATAATTAAAATAATATACAACCATCTCTCTCTGCATCCTGTGTATGTGGAGAGAAGAAAGAAGTTCCAGAAAACACAGAAACTGAGTAAAAAACTTTTCTTTAACTGAAAAGAATGCATGCAGAGGCCTCCTGGCTTACATTTAGAAATCAAACTAAGGGAGAAGTACATTCTGCCTCTTTCTGATAGTCTGATGGAAACAAATTTACCCAATTTCCCTTGATTTTTGATGTTTATGGCAAATGTTCTTCCTGAAGTAGTAGCTACAGCTTGAATTGATGGTGGCCTGAGCTATACATTTAAAAATGATAGACAGCCAAAATGTAGACCAGCAGTGAAAAGCACTACAGTGTTTGTTACTTGTCCTTGCCAGTAATTCAGCTATAGGGATACAATGAAGAAACTGTTTAAAAATATTATTAACTGGAAGAAAACTCCCTTACACCCTTCTTATGTACATACCCAATGTAGCTCATCACTGTGGTATCTGGTTGCACTTAAATTATGGAGGAAGTAATCATCATTATTAAAGAACTGGAAGAACTAGGAAAATATCTCATAATTAATAATTTTAAGAGGTACTTTTAGCACTGCTTTTGACTGTAAATGGCTAATGTGTAGGCAATTGGGTTTCTGCAGGGTACATACTGTTGAAATTATTTGTCAAATATGTTGTGCAAGTAAATTTTGGTAAATTTGAGAGGTGTATTGTGACCATCAGATATGTGAGGTTATACAATTATGCATGAGTCATTGTTGTTCCTTCTATTTCTTGATTAGATGAGAGTAATTTTAACATTCAAATTCTCAGAACCAGTTCCAACAAGTTCAATAATAAAATGTGAAAATACGACCCATCATTTTGGTAAAATGTCCAAGAATTAATTTTCTAATAATACCAATAGCACAAAAATATAGGTGGCTTCCTAAAGTGTAACATCTGACCATTAAAATATAACTGGGATACCTTATTTCTTGGGTACATTAACCTAATGGAATGATGTTAAGCTAACCATTGAGCTATGCAATTAGAAAAAGTTTTATATGACATACATGTAGACTTTTCATCTTTCTTCTGCAGTTCCTGTACGTCCCAGAAACAAGTTGCTAATCCATTTCTACATCTCTGAAAGCAATATTGAAGAGGATTAGAAAGAGTGAATGTTTAACAAAGACTGATTGCACTGATCAGTAAATTTGATTCTCCATATGAGGCTGATAATATTTAAAGTTTGAAATAAAACCCACAGCTGATGGCAGACTTATAATTCTTTATAGAATTCTGCAGTACATTCTTCAGACTTGATGTAGGTTCCATAATCAGGTATAAAGCTGTACTAGGATAAGACTACAAAAAGGAAACTCTTCACAGAGAAATATTTCTAACCTTCATGACAGCTTATAATGCAATTACTTTAAAAATAAATAAATAAAAGAGAAATCACTCCCCATAAATATAAACATAAAGGCTAGTGTATTTAAATATTAAAAAATCTTGGAGAAGTGTGGAAGTAAGAGTTCTTGGGCTGCCAATTAAGTAAAATACAGTATAAAAGTTATAAATAATCTTCTGGAGTTACAAAGTACAACAGAGTATTTGAGATGTGCAAATTGCATATTTTGATTTTCAAATAGACAACACACATAGGAAATTCCTCACAACTGAAGGATCATATCTGAATCTGAAAGTACCATGGATAATTGGCAGCTCTGTGCAGTAGACAGAATGTGATGTCTATGTGCTCTAAGTCACAGTGACTTTGTAATATTAAAAGAGGATAGACAACTCAAAACCCAAAGATTGGTCATATGTAGCAAATTCCTTTCTGATACAGCTTCGTGATTTTTGTTATTTGTATGTGTGCTGCTGTTAGATAAGACCATTTTACCCTCAAAATCTTTCAAAGCATGGAGTCCACACTTTAGCTTGAAGTATACACAGACTTACAAACCTCATTACTGAGGTATTTTTAAGATCAGATGAGATGTATCAATCTGGATTTTTTGCTCTACTACTACATAGAGAAGATAAGAGTAGATTTGGAAAGCCTGGTCAAAAAAAAAAAAAAAAAAGTAATTAATTAATTAAAAAGAAAAAAAAAAAAAGGCTAACATTATAATATGTGAATTAACTGTTTTACCTGTTTTCTCCAAAGCATGCAACATTTCTGATAGAATTTAAAATTATGTGATAATTTACTATTTCCCTGGAAATAGTGCTACTTCTAATAGTAGTACTACTTTTGGATTATTCTAATAGTACTATTCTAGTATTCTAATAGTAGTACTACTTCTAATAATACTACTAATAGTACTACTTCTCTGGATATGTGTCCTTCTTCTAGTGAGGGGCACAAAACACAGTACTCAATGTACGGCCTCACCAGAGCAGAATACAGGGGGATGATCATCTCCCCAGTCGTGCTGGTTACACTTTTCCTGATAAAAGCCAGAATGCCATTGGTCTTCTTGGCCACCTGGGCACACTGACAGCTCATGTCCAGGTGAACATCAATCAGTATCCTCAGATCCTTTTCCTCTGCACAGCTTTCTAGTCACTCTGCCCCAAACCTGTAGAGTTGCATGGGCTTGTTGTGGCCGAAGTGCAGAACCTCTGCCCATCAACCCATCCTGTCCAGGTTCCTCTGCAGAGCCACCCTACCCTCAGGCAAGTCAACACTTCCCCCCAATTTGGTGTCATCTGCAAACTTACTGAGGGTGCACTCAATTCCCTCATGCCAATCATTAATCAAGATATTAAAGAGGATGGGCCCCAACATGGACCTCTGGGAAACACCACTGGTGACCGGTTGCCAGCTGGATTTTACTCCATTCAACAGCATTCTCTGGGACTGGATGTCAAACCAGTTTTTAACCCAGCAAAGAGTGTACCTGTCCAAATTATGGGCTGCCATCTTCTTCAGGAGAATATTGTGGGAAACCATGTCAAAGGCCTTGCTGAAGTCTAGATAGACTATGTCAACAGGCAGGTTTCCTGGTCATAGCAGGAGATGATTTTGGTCAGGCAGGAAGTGCCTCTCATGAACCCATGCTGACTGGCCCTGATCTCCTGATTGCCCTGCATATGCTCCATGACTGCATTCAAGATGACTTGTTCCATCACCCTTTCTGGCACTGAGGTCAGTTTGACAAGCCTGTAGTTCCATGATTCCTCCTTACAACGCTTCTTATAGAAGAATTTCACATTAGCAAGTTTCCAGTCATCCAGGACCTCTCCGGATAACCATGATGACTGATAGATGATGGAAAGCAGCCCAGCAATCACATCTGCCAACTCCCTCAGCACCCTCAGGTGCATCCCATCAGGACTCGTAAATCTGTGGGTGTCTAGTTTGCCTAAATAACCTCTAACCTAATCATCTTCAGCCAGGGAAAGTCTTCCTCTCTCCAGGTTTTATCTTTTGTGTTCAGGCTCAGTAGTGCATAGGGGCTAGCCTTAGCAGTCAAAACTGAAGCAAAGGCGGCATTCAGTAATTCCTCCTTCTCTGTATCTGCCATCACCAAGGCACCCACCTCATATAGCAGCACACTCATATTTTCCTTAGTCTTTCATTTGCTGCTGATGTATTTGAAGAAACCCTTCTTGTTGTCTTGGATGTATTTTGCTAAATTTAATTATAACTAGGCCTTAGCCTTCCTTATTGCATCCCTGCATTCTCTGACAACTTTCATATGTTTCAGCCAAGTGGTCTGTTCCTTCTTCCACATAATGTACACTTTCTTCGTTTGTTTAAAATTTCCCGAGAGCTCCTTGACCATACATGCAGGTCTCCTGCCCCCCTTGCTCAACTTCTTTCTCATGTACCGACCCCGAGCTTGGAGGAAGTGGTGCTTGGATATTAGCCGTATAATTACTCCATAATTTATCATAAACTGCTGATACATGATTAGTAGCAGTACACTGTCTTTCTTTGAAAATATCATCTCCCTCCAAAAACAAATAAAAATGCAAGCTAACTAGTTAGTACAAGATCAAACATCTGTGTACCAGATTATGTTGCATTCTACTGAGTTTTGCTTTGTTCTAGCATTAACTATACCACATGAACTTGATGTTATGTAAGCTCATAAAAATGCAAGAAATAACACATATCACCCATGTATAAGTGGTGGCAAGCATCAGTTAAATCTCTGTTTAATGGATGTTCAGATCATTTTGCTAGCTGTTAAGAATCTGACCTGTGTTACATCAGTTATTTAGTGACAATAAATTAAGTTGGCTGCAAGGTGACACTTTTACAGGTTTATTAGATCATTCTTCAGGGACCTATTTCAGTTTGGTCTTAAATAACTGAAATTAATTCTCATCAGACAAGTGAAACAAATAGGTTTTCCATCTTGGTAAACTTCCAATTTTATATTTACTTCATATGTTGAATCCTCTGAAATATGTCTCAGTTCTAAAGAAATATTTTTATGAAGGGATGTCAAGAGCAACTATGAAAGAGAGCAATAGAATGAGAGCAATATAGCTACCGAAGAGAAAAGAAAAAAGTTCTTATTATTTCCATTAAAAATGTTTGCTAAGGAGCACAGAAATTTAAGAATTGACATAGCTAGAATTGTTGGAAATCACCTTGACTGCAATGGATTTTTTCAAGTTTCCTGTAATCTTTCTCATAATAATAATTACAAGTATCGTGTAGAATATAAATGCATTCCAAGAATCTGATGCAGATGAAAAGAGTACATGCTCACAGTAGCAAGGACTACAGAAGTAGGTTTGATTTGTGTAACAGATGGCATTTACAGGAATGAACTGACAGCTGGACTAAGTACCTTTGACAAAATAAATTACAGGGAAAGGTTAAGTTTGAGATCTTTGAAAAATATCTAGGAAAAAAGAAATCAAAGCACTTATCCATATCTCTGTTACATTAATGAGCTTCATCATTTGTTGTCAAAATTGCTCATGGGGACATCTCTGTATAAAATGGTTGCTCTCTTTTTAAATGTTGCCAAAGAGTACAGGAGGGGAAAAAGGAAATGGAAAAGGAAAAGGAAAAGGAAAAGGAAAAGGAAAAGGAAAGGAAAAGGAAAAGGAAAAGGAAAAGGAAAAGGAAAAGGAAAGGAAAGGGAAAGGGAAAGGGAAAGGGAAAGGAAAGGGAAAGGGAAAGGGAAAGGGAAAGGGAAAGGGAAAGGGAAAGGGAAAGGGAAAGGGAAAGGGAAAGGGAAAGGGAAAGGGAAAGGGAGAAAAAAAGAAAAGAAAAGGAAAAGAAAGGAAAAAGAAAAAAGAAAAGAAAAGAAAAAAGAAAAAGAAAAGAAAAAGAAAAGAAAAAAAAAAAGAAAAAGAAAAGAAAAAAGAAAAAGAAAAAGAAAAAGAAAAAGAAAGAAAAAAAAAGAAAAAGAAAAAGAAAAGAAAAAAAAAGAAAGAAAAGAAAAAGAAAAGAAAAGAAAAGAAAAAGAAAAGGAGATGATGTCAGGAATGCAATTTAGAAAGAATAACTGTTAGAATTATCACCACAGAACTTGATTTTTTCTTTGTTAAAATATATTATGACTTCAAGTCACCAAGAGCATCATCATCTTGTTTGGAAAGACTAAAAGACTACATCAGATTTATTTTTTATTGTCTTTTTTATTTTCTTCGTAGCTTAGAAACTGTTAATGATAGGCACACAAATGAACTGTATAAATTTGCCTAAGGTAATCTATCTACAGAGAGGCTATAAGGTAGACTCATAGCATGCTTATGTCTTCTGTGCAAGTCCTTTACAGTATATGAAGTAGTTATCTGTGGATGAATTAGAGTTGTTGAAGAGAAATTAATGTCCAGTCTTAGGGATGGTTGAACACATTTGTTCATGTTGTCTGTGATGGGAAGCTCTTTCTACTGACAACTGAGTTATTTTAAACTATTCCTCCACTTCAAGGTAGCTTTTATCTCAGGACTACAGGTCTCAAATTTTCAGGGACATTTGAAAGGCAATCTACACACTTAAACCTTACTATCCAGACACTGTCCTTGAAGCACAAATGGCTAATGATTGTTTGCATAGCTGCTGATAGAAAACAGACTTTGGAACATTATTTTGTTCAGGCTATTGCTTGTATATAATTCAAATGAGTTTCATCAGAAACAGGAGTGTGACCCAGTGTCTTTAGAGATACACAGATGAAAGATACAACTTATGTTGGGAATTTTTGGAAAACTTTAATAAGATGAGGTAATCTAAATAGTAAAGGGAATTCCTTGCAAATGGAGAAGCATAGATGTGTTTAAAGTCTCTAACTGAATGACAGAAAAGTTAAATGGTTTTAACAGGAAGATGTTTAGGGATTACAAAACAGAGAGTGTAGATAAGAACAGAAGAGAGGGGGGCACAAACATATAGGGGAAGAAATAAAGATTAAAAGTGTATAGAAAAATAAAGAACAAGAAAAGTTTTATGGACAATTCTATGAAAAAAATAGGCTAGAACCAAGGCAATATTAATACATCTGGGTAAATAATGCATGATATCCTATCCAAGGAAGCAGAATGACTGAAAGAATGAAAAGTGCATGAAGCAGAAACTATGAATTTCTTTGCTTACTACAGCTTGATTGAAAGATGATTAAAAAATAAATAAATAAATAAATAAATAAATAAAATTTAACACTTATAACCGGCACTAGTATACCTATCATAATCCATGTGATGATAATGAAAATTCCAAGTGATCAAGCTGATTTGCATTTTTGTTTTCCTGTATGGCCAGTCAATGAAATTTTTAAATATTGGCACAAATCACCTGACTGTTCTTCTCTGATTATAGGCACTGCATATTAAAATAAAAATATACCCAACCACAAAAATGCAAGTATATAAATAGATGCTTCTTCACTCATAACAGATTTCTTCATATAGTTGTTGGCATTTGTTGGTGGCATGAAGTTGGTCAGGTAGGACTTGCCTTTTATGAACTTATGCTGGCTGGCCCTGATCCCCTGGTTGTCTAGTACATGCTGTGTGATTGTATTCAATATGATTTGTTCCATAACCTTCCCTGGCACCAAGGTTAGGCTGACGGGCCTGTAGTTCATCAGATCCTCCTTAAAATCCTTCTTATAGATGGGTGTCATATTAACAACTCTCCAATCATCTGGGACCTCTCTGACCATGACCACTGATAGATGATAGAAAGCAGCTCAGCAATCAGGTCTGCCAGCTTCATCAGCACCCTGGGGTGGATCCCACTGTAGGTTTTACCCAGCTGGGCAGCTGAGCTCCACCAGAACCACTCTCTTACTCCCCCTTCTCAAAGGAAGAGGGGGAGAAGATATGGAAAGGGCTGAATGGTTGAGATAAGGACTGGAAGATCACTCAATAATTATCATCACGGGCAAAACAGACTCAGCACATGGAGATTAAGAGAAATTCATTACCTATTACTAACAACCTAAAAGAAGTGAGAGAAAAGAAAACAAATTAAAAACACTTTTCCCCCATCCAGTCTCTTCCATCTCCTCTCCCTGAGCAGCATAGGGAAATGGAGGTTGCAGTCTATAGCACTTTATTTCCTCTGCTCCTTCACAGTCAATCCTCCACTCCTCCAATATGGGATCCCTCCCATAGGATAAAGTCCTTCTCAAACTGATCCTACATGGGCTTCCCACAGGCAGCAGCTCTTCAAGAAATGCTCCCACATGGCTCTGTCCCACGGGGTCCATCCCCCAGCAGCAAACTGCTCCAGCACGGGTCCCCCACGGGTGGGCGGCAGCTCCCCCCAGACCCCCTGCTCCTGTGTGGGCTCCTCTCCATGGGCTGCAGCTCCAGCCTGGGGCCTGCTCCTGCAGGGGCTCTCCATGGGCCGCAGCCACCTCCAGGCCACATCCACCTGCGCCACCAGGGGCTCCTTCACAGACTGCAGTGTGGAGATCTTCTGTGCTGTGGGATCCATGGGCTGCAGGGGAACAGCCTGCTCCACCAGGGGCCTCTTCACAAGCCACAGGGGAACTTCTGCTCCATGCCTGGAGCACCTCCTCCCCCTCTTTCTTCACTGATGTTGGTGTCTGCAAGGCTATTTCTGTCTCCTCACTCTCCCAGCTCCTATTGCTCAGCAGATTGTTTTTTCCTTTCTTAAATCTGCTCTCTCAGCAGTGCAAACAACATCGCTTATTGGCTCATCCCTGGCCAGCAGTGGGTCCCTTTGGAGCCAGCTGAAACTGGCCTTTAACATGGGACAGCTTCTGGCTTCTTCTTACAGATGCCACCCCTGCAGCGCCCCTCTACCAAAACGTTGACGCATAAAACCACTATGCCCATCTGGCATCATGGACTTGGGATAGTCCAGGTGGAGCAACAGGTCAATAACTATTTCCACATGAATCTTGAAAAGTTTATTCAGCTCCCCATTCTAGACTTCCAGGTCAGAAGGCTGAATACCCTGAAGATAACTGATCTAATTATTAAAGACAGATATAAAGGAGACATTGAGAATCTGAGCCTTTTCCATATCCTCAGTAGTCATGTCCCAGATGGCATCCAGAAAAGGATAGAGACTCTCCTTGATCCTCCTCTTACCATTAATATATTTGTAAAAACATTTTTTGTTGTTGTCTTTTACCACATTGGCCAGGTTGGGCTCATGCTGGGCTTTCTGATTTTTACCCTGCATATGCTATCAACTTCCTTGTACTCTCCCCAGATTAGTTGTCTGTCCCTTCTTACATTGGACATAAACTCTTTTTTCCTCCCAGAGACTCAGCAAAAGTTCCCTATTCAGCCACTCCAGTCTTCCCTAATGGTTTGTCTAATAGCATACAGGGACAGCCTGCCCCTGTGCCTTTAAGAGTTCCTTCTTGAGAGGTGTCCAGCCTTCCTGGACTATCTCCTTCAGGACTGACTCCCAAGGGACACTCCCTACCAGTGTCCTGAAGATCAGTCTGCCCTCTGAAAGTCCAAGGTAGCAGTTTTACTGACCCCACTTCCTAACTTCACCAAGAATAGAGAATTCTACCATTTCATGCTCACTCTGCCCAAGACAGCTCCTGACCACCACATCTCCCACCAGTCCTTCTCTATTCATGAACAGCAGGTCTAGTGGGGCATCCCCCTGGTAGGCTCACTAACCAGCTGCATTAGGAAGCTGTCTTCCACACACTTCAGGAATCTCCTAGATTGCTTCCTCTGGGCTGTATTGTATTTCCAGCATATATCTGGGAAGTTGAAGTCCCCCATGAGAACAAGTGATGTCCACTGTGTGACTTCTGCCAACTGCTTGTATAATAGCTCATCCATTTCTTCATACTGGTTTGGCAGTCTATAAAAGACCCCCATCAGGAGGAGGGGGTCTGTTATAGACTGGCCACCTTGTTGACCAACCCCCTGATTCTTATCCACAGGGACTCTCTACCTTATAATTCCCAACCCAAAGCTCAACAATATCGAAATACTCTCTAATAGAGATCCATGCCACTGCCCCTCCTTTGTTGCCTGTCCCTTCTGAAGAGCTTGTAGCCATCCATTGCAGCACTCCAGTCATGGAAGTGGTCCCACCACATTTCAGTAATGGTGACTAGGTCATAGTTTGTCTGTCGCACAATGGCTTCTCCTGTTTGTTGCTCATGCTGCATTAGTGTAAATGCACTTCAGTTGAGCCATTACCCTCAACCCCGGCATTGTTCCCCCAGACTCATCTCTTTCAAGTTTCATTTCAACCCCATCCCTCTTCATACCGAGTTTAAAGCCTTCTCAGTGAGCCATGCCAGCTCCTGGACTAGGATACATTTACCCCTTTCGGACAGGTGGGACCCATCAGCAGCCATCAGGCCAGGTGACAAGTAACCTGCCCCATGATCAAAAAAATACAGTATTCCTGTGATGGCACCAACTTCTCAGCCATGTATTTATCAGCTGGGTTTTCTGGGTCCTCTCAGTATCCCTCCCTGCTACTGAAGGGATAGAGGAAAACACAGCCTGCACTCTGACTCCATCCACTAACCATCTCAATCCCCTGACATCCCTTTTGATAACTTTCGCTTTGAGACCAACAGTCCAACCAATTTTTCACTCATATGTTTCAGCCTTATAAAATATTACTAGGTTTAGCTCCAGAAGTTGAGACGTTTCATAAAGATCATAGTTTTCATTAATATATATATGATGTTGATCTGTGTAGTGACACAAAAATGTCTAAAAGAATGAACAGATGGTATTTTGTCATTTCAGAAATAACCAAAGAAAAAAGAGATCACAACATACATTTTTAAAGTTCAATTTATTTTTTCTTTTTAATAACCATGATTTTTAAGCCAGGATTTTGTTTATTTTGAGGCTTGACTTGTAATTTGAATGACTGTGGTTGTCAACTTTTTGACTGAATATGGAAAATGAAAACACGGATATAAAGACAAATAGATATGGTTGAATAAGTAGTGATACACCTGAACTTTGTTCCATGTATGAAACCTTTTGTGGAGGAATTATATTACAATGTTTGGTTCTCTTTTTTATTACTAAATTCATATTCATTTACATTTTCCAGTTAGAGCCAGGTTTGAGGGAGAATTGCCAACATACATAAAAGTATGGGTTCTTATGGTATTTTTGGCCTCATTTGTCCTATTTTGGCAGTTTAAATCAGCTGTAATGGATTTATATTCCTGTCCTTTAGCATTTCTGTGGTTTTACTCCCAATTTGCAATTCTTCTACAGACACATTTTGGACCACTTGTCCTCCTCTCTCAGAATTTGTCTGTTTCTTATTGGTTTGCTTGCCACACTATCTCACATTACATGCAGCATGAACGTATAATATATTTGCATTCAATTACAAAAAGAGATATAGGGAAAACAACATATTTTTTGTCCTGGTTTCAAGTCTTCTCTTTCCTGTGTCCCTTTGATGACTCTCACCTCCCCAGCAGCCCAGACCTGATGAAACACTTTGACAGAAGTGCACTTTTTAAAACCCAAATGTTTATTTTGGCACATTGCAGAAACAGGAATCTGATTCTTAGGACAGGAAAGACTAACCACATCACAGAGCTGATCAGAAGGACTGCCAGCTGCACTGCCGGGCAGGTCTGCTAGCCAGTACCCATGCTTGCCTTCACTTGTGCACACAATTTACCTGCAAACTATTTTGGAGAAAAGAAATAAAAAAAAAAAAAAAAAAAAAAAAAAAAAAAAAAAGATATTTTACTGCAAAGAAAAACATTTCAAGTGTTAAAGATCTAAACATTTTGTTAAGTCACCACTACAGATTTTTCATACAAATTAGATAGGGAAATTTATTTTTTATTCTGATAGCACTCTTTAGACTCATGACAGAATTAAAGGGAAGAAGGTAGTGGAAGCTTTGGTAATTTTGCCTCTCAAATAACTACTTCTTCAATGTATAGCATGTTAAGATGTTTATAGATCACATGTATGTACAAAGAACAACTTATGCTGATTGGATAGCAAAACTGGATAAAAAATAGTAATAATAAAAAGAGTTATTTTAAGAATCTTTCCTAACTTTGTAATCTCGATCCTGTAAATTATTCCTATCATAAATTTCATTTTGAGGCCTTTTTTTTTTCTTAATTTTTGAGTGATGAACTATTTAGAGCATACAATATGATATGAATCTTATTATCTATTTAGAGTGGGACCATTGACACCATGAAGTAAACACTAAAACTATCTACATAGGAGGGCTGTTGATTTTAAAACACAATTCAAGATTAATTAATTTTTATTTTTTTTCTTTTCAGCTACTCCAACAATAACTGTAAGTAAAATACTTACAGTTAAATAAAAAGATCCCAATTACATGGAAATGTTTGGGCTCAGTGCTTTTGCCTCACTCAGTCTTCTGTATTCTTCTACTTTACTCCTGTCACAAGTTGTATCTGACAGGGAAGACAAGAAAACCATATGATCATGGAATTGTGTTACTCCACTTGTAACCAATGACTGGGGTATATTCTGGAAACTTGGTTATTTTATTTTATTTATTTATTTTATTTTATTTTATTTTATTTTATTATTATTTATTTTATTTATTTTATTTTATTTTATTTTATTTTATTTTATTTTATTTTATTTTATTTTATTATTTATTTTTTTCCCTTAAAGATCTTATCTTTTCTTATTTAAAGTTTTTTTGTTTGTTTGTTTGTTTGTTTTCTGTTAAAGATCTGTCTAATCAGTGTTCATTTGGGTCTTGACAACCTCACTCCAAGTTGCACCTTTGCAATTATAATCTTCTAAAAACTAGAGAGAGGGATGAATCATTGACGTGGTATGATTGAGAAAATTTGCCATCTTATGTGGAATGTTTAATGAACTCAACACAGACCCAGAGTGTTAGAAAATAAGCCCTAAACTTGAGTAGAAAAATTAAGTCATGGCATTAAGATACAGATAACCAAAACAACTCAGGGACACATTCTGGCAAATGATAGATTCTGTATAGTAGCTGTATTAAACGCTCATTGTTCTGGGTTATATTCACTTTAAATAGTGAAACTGCTTCAGAATTTATTTAGCTATTTCTGTTATTCTTGTACAATGTGTGTTCATACTAATGTTGAGGCCGCAGTATTGCATTTTATTTTAATAGCCGACTATTTTTCTAAGTGTTGTTTTAACATACATGTCATAGTTACACACACTATTCATTGCCTTGCTTCTCTGCTTCTCAAAAAGGCAAACTGGTTATCTCACACCTTACAGATTATCACATCTGTTTTGATATTTCATAAGGAATATTATTTTGACAGGTTTGAACCCAGAGGTATTTTGACTTTTCTTTTTTTGAAAGAAGAAGGTCAAGTCAAGACCCTCTACTTACCAAGCTAGGTATTCCATGGCAATAATGTCTTTTAATGCTACTGATGACTGAACAGAGAGCTAGCCCTTGCATTTTACTCACCTGCTGATTCTGATTAGAAACAAATATATAAAAGCTTTTTTTTTTTTTTTTTTTTTTTTTTTGGGGGGGGGGCAAACATCCCTTCCTGTTTTGAAGTCATCTTTTAGTTAGCAACAGAGACTAATTTTGAAATTGCCATGATCTTCCTGCAATGACACTTTGTTTATTTTCAGCCCTACATCTTTGCAAATTAATGATTTGATTCAAATGTTAAATCCTAGATTTTACTGCCAGGAAATATCCATTTCAGGTTAAAAAAATAATAATAATAACATACTTTTAAATTAAAAAAAAAAAATGCACTTGCTTGTGATGTCAACAATTAAAGCTGAAAACACACAGGCTATTGGATGAAATTAAGTCATTCTCAGATATGTTGAGAATGTACAACCTTTTTTATGTGTTCAGCTGCTGCCTATCATCTTGTTTTTAAATGTTAAGGAATTTTGGATATCCTTTTCAATGGTATTTTAATAGCATCTAACAAATGGGGACAACATCCATAACCAGGGTTCCTGAACACCTTGATAATTCAAGTGGTAGTAACAATAAATTACACATTTTGAACATTGGTGAAAAATTAGCTCACCTAAAGAAAGAATATGTGTTTCAGGACACAGGACACAGCAAAACATTTAATACATTATCATTCTATCTACCAGAAGTGATCAATATATAATGAGAGATGTTTGTATATAAGCAGTGCTGCCGTGCCACTGAAAAAATGTACCACAGTGATTCAGTATGTGCACAGAACTCCAGTGGACAAATGTGTAGAGATTCATCCTATGCTGTACAGACATTTTTTACTGAAATGTTTTTAATTGTTAACAGAAATAACATCATCTCCTGCAGCCTGATTTTCTTTAACTAAGTTTCTCGTGTCAGTAACACATTTGCAGCAATAGAATTCATCCAAGTTCTCACCTTGTCGATTTTAATCTTTGAAATTTATTCTGACAATGTTCCTAGCCTAAGTGCTTTCTTTTGCAGAAAACAAAGTAATCAGATTTCATGAGAGCTGGGTTATTGCACAATTGTATGTAGCTCTTGGAGGAAGCTCCTAAAGGAAACAGAAGTCTGTAACATACTCCAAATTCCTTTCAGGACTCCTAGTTCTTTGATTTAATCTTGAAACAGTCAAGACTTTTAGACATTCTTCAGACACAAATAGGCTGCAGCATCAAATTCACTTCAATGAAGTACATTGTGACTTTATACTGATCTCTAGTACAGCTAAATATTTTTTTTCTCACGGATTATAAGTTTTTTTCCATGTCATAAGTACTGAAAATTTAATTTATCAGAAGTGATGGCAATCCATTTTAGAAATTGGAGGAATAATCTAAATGAAATGTTAGATTCACAATAAGGCATTTTCCTCTGAATCTCAATATATTTGCTTTATTTTAAGTGACTAAAATGGAAAGAAAGCAACCTGTTCATAACTTGGTCAACTCACTAACTTTTTGTTATTGATTAACCAGGGTGAGATTCCTAGATATCATGCAAACTCTGTTTTGCTTTTAAATAAGCACCCTACCTTATATATTCACAAGATGCTTGAGCCATGTTTTCATTATGCAGAGGGAAGTTAAATTAAATTCAGGCCGCATTTTTTCTGACACATTACATTTATTCATATTTTTCTTTTTCTTTTAAGAATAGTTTTACAGTTTTTGTGTTTTATGTAATTTTCATATGTCCTAAAAACCTGTTCCCTGAAGGTTACCTGGGGGATGGTATCTTTCAATAGTCTATGGGATTCCTCATTTAAAGGGAAGACTGTTTTTTGCTTCTATCTCAGGTGGTATATCTAGAAACCTTGGTCAAGACACCCTTAGATGAAAATATTCATGAGATACACTTGAGACATATGACTGTATGTTTGTATGCATGCATATATGTTTGGGTTTTGGTATACATAGTTTTACACATGACCAGATTACATGCAAAGTGTTCTTCTGTTCTCACTCACCACCATAAATTAAAACATTATGTCAAGCTCTGCACTCCTAAAGCATTTCTGCTAACTTGAATCCTCATGTCTGGTAACCTCACTATCTAGGGAAGATTCTCCTTACTGCAGAAAACCCATCTAAAAATGATTTAATCATGTGCAGCTCACAGTGGGGTTCCTCTCAGCACAACTTCTGTCTTTTTGGAGACTGAAAGTAAGAAGATGAGAGAAGAGCTAAACTGAGTATAGAAGAGAATTGTGCTCAGACATCTATGAGATATTTCTTAAATTGAGTGTCTATATCCAGGATGTCACTAAGTATCTGTTGATGTTAGAGTGGGGCAAGATATTTGTATTTAGTCTTCTCATTTTTCTTCTTATCTTTTTAGATGTTTCCCCATATACATATACAGTTAAACACTTGCACCATCTTTTTTTCTGCATGTTTTCCCCAAATTCATACATTCAGTTGTTTCAAGAAAGCTTGACCCTACTTGTAGATTGCTGGCAAATATTTTGCTTCCAACGCTCTAAATGATTGTGCATCATTGATCTAGAATATGTGGTATGAACCTACTCCCTGAGTAGGTAATTTCTGGGCCGCCAAAGAGTTCTCACAGGGAAGCTGAAAATGTTGTTGTGGAAGAAATAAAGAAAATAAAGAATAAAGTTTGAGGCTTTAGGTGGGGTGGAGTGATTTTATTTATTTACTTATTTTGGCTACAATCTTGATGTCTTCAGCTATGACTATAATACTTAGAGTATTAACAAAACCTGGGAAAGAAATTGTAATTAGAACTCCCGTTCCCTTTATAATCAATCAGGATAAATTGGGCTACCTGTAGTAGATACAGATATCTTTCTAAAAATAAGTTCTTTATGTTCTTTAGAATAGCTACAAACAGGTTAATATAGAGTTAGCAGTAACACAGTAGTCATACATTCTGATCTAAAATCCATCAAAATGAGTGTTCTCTTTAATCTCAGTGACTTTGGAGTAGGGTCCCAGGATCCCCAAGCTTCAGGAGTCACAAATCTTTTCAGAAAGCTGATTTTTAACAAAGTACACATGCTTGCATTTCTAGCCTCACTTTAATTCTCAGAAGTGAGAATTAAAATTGATTTGTAGAGGTGATATGCAAAAAAAAAAAAGAAAAAGAAAATACTGGAGGAGACATGAAGACACAACTACCTACTTTTCTAGCGTGATATGTTTGTCTGCTTTTCTGGACCAAAACTGTAACAAGTTTGTAGAGCATGTGGGGTACACATATGTGATGTTTGAGCAGCAGAGGCAGCAAGCTACTTATGAAAGAGCTTAAGATTCCAGGGCTCTTAATTTAAATCTGCATGCACACAGAAGGATCTATCCAGTAGTAAATGGCACATTGGAAAAGACTAGAAGTCTAACAATGAACTTATAATTCTGAGAGTGTCATTTGTGTGAATACAAGTGCTAGATAGGCTGGGGAACTGGGCAATTAGCAACAGCATGAAATTCAACAGAGGTAAATTCTGGGTTCTGCACCTGGGACAGAGTAATGCCAGCCACAGGCACAGACTGGAAAATGAGTGGCTGGAGAGCAGCTCAGCACAGGTGCAGCCTCACCTTGAATACTATGTGGAGTTCTGGGCTCCACAATGTTAAAAGCATATTAAGACACAAATACAGAGTAGGTGGAGAATGGATTGAGAACAGCCATTATGAGAAGGAACTGGGGGTGTTGGCTGATGAAAAGCTAAACATGAGTCAGAAAAGTGCGTTTGCAGCCCAGAAAGCCAAATTTATCCTGGATTATGTCAAAAGAAGTGTGGCAAGCAGGTCAGTGGCCTGCTTCTCCCCCTCTATTCTGAGAAGAACCCACCTTGAGTGCTGTAATCATCTCTGGGGCCACCAACACAAGAACGACATGGAAGTGTTAGAACAAGTCCAGAGGAAAGCCATGATCAGAGGGCTGGAATACCTCTCTTATGAAGACAGCATGAGGGAGTTAGGGTTTTTTAGCCTGGAGAAAGGAAGGCTCCGGGAAACATTATAGCAGCCTTCCAATACCTAAATGAAGCCTCCAGGAAAGCTGGAGAGAGATTATTTATCATAAAGTCTAATGATAGGACAAGGACAATAGCTTTAAATGAAACGAGGGTAGGTTTAGATTAGATATAAGGAATAAATTCTTCACTCAGAGGGTGGTGAGACACTGGAACAGGTTGCCCAGAGAAGTTGTGGATGCCTCATCCCTGGAAGTGTTTTAGGCCTGGCTGGGGCTTTGCGCAACCTGGTCTAATGGAAGTTGTCCCTGCCCATGGCAGGGAGGTTGGAATTAGATGATATTTAAGGTCCCTTCCAACCCAAAATGTTCTATGACTCTAATTCTAAGGTCCTTGAAAGAGTCCAGAGGAGAGCAATGAAGCTGGTAAAAGGGCTGGAAGGCATGTCCTGTGAGGAGAGGATAAGGACACTTGGTTTGTCCAGCCTGGAGAAAAGGAGGCTGAGAGGCGACTTCATTGCTCTCTACAGCTTCCCAAGGAGAAGCAGCAGAAAGGGTGGTACCAGTCTCTGTTCTCTGGCCACTGAAGACAGGACACATGGGAACAGCACAAAGCTGCACCAGGGGAGTTTCATACTTGATATAAAAATAATAATAATAATAATTTCTTTACCCTGAGGGTGGTCAAACACTGCAATATGCTTCCTGGTGAGGTGATTGATGCCCCATGCCTGTCAGTGTTAGAGACGTTTGGATAATGCCTTCAACTACATGCTATAACTTTTGGTTAGCCATGAAGAGGTATGGCAGACAGACGAAATGGCCTTTGAAAGCCCCTTCAAACTGAACTAGTTTACTTTATCTCAGTTGATGAAAAACTTGTACTTTATAGGAAATCTTTTCTCTCTCTCTCTCTCTCTTTTTTTTTTTTTTTTTTTTTTTTTTTAGGAGTATAAAAACACAGATTCAAAACACAGATTCCTGAATTTGCTTAAGCAAGTACCCCTGGGCTCAGAAATCAAAGACTGTATGATTTTTAGTATTCAAAGCTCAGGATCATAGTACTGGTAGGTCACAGTTCAAAGTGTCTGTAAGCCCAAGGTAACAAATATCTTGGTCAATGAATATATTTGTGTCTGTAGTAAAGCTAATAACAAGAACAAATAAACTACAGGTTGTTTGCTCATTTTAAAACTTTTTACTGATATCATAATCAAACTCACAAAACCCTTTATCTCAGCTCACTGGATGGAAAAGATAAAACACAAAAGGTAAGCAAATATGCCAGATGTCACAGAATAACTTCTTCAGTCTAACATTCATAGTTCTGTCCTAAAACTACAAGTGAACTGTTCCTGCTGAGAAGTTCTCAAAAGAAGATGAGTATTTTCATTCTCATAATATTATACCAGATTTGTGAGTTCAGTTGTTCCTTGTAAAAATTAGAGTTCTTTTCTTCTTCTACATAAGGTCAGACTGATTATTTATTTTCAATTATTTTCTCAAATGATTTTTAAAGAAAAAAAAAAAAAGAAAGTAAAAGAATAATAAGGACTACATTCTACAAATATCCATCAAAAGAGATGCTTTATAGGAAAACATTCATGACAGGTTTCTGTGACAATCACTAGTGGATTTCACCACGATATAGAGGTTCTTATTCTAAAAAGTATATAGTGCCAAAGTACACTCCCAGTCATTACCAGTTCAGAACTTCATTTCAAGGTTCAGTGGAAAAAGCCAAAGTCTAAGTCAAAGAGGGAACTGAGCACTCTTAGGAACAATTCTTTCTATGAAAGTAGAGGTGGTGACCTGAATTCTTGATCATGATTTTCAGTGCATTTTATCTTATTATTCTTTATCTTATTTATGTATATTTATATATATATTTATATTACATATATATTTATATATATTTATCTTATAAGATATTTATATTTATATATATATATATATATTGTATAAATATAATATATATTTATATTTATATATATATCTTATTTATATATATTTATATATTTTTATCTTATTATCTGATTATGCCATGGATTGTATTGAATCCCTTTCTCAGCAATTACAAGGCAGCATGTCAGTAGATGAGTATATAAAGTTTCTTCACATTCACTGGAGGAATTAAGCTGTATTTTTGTCAATATTTCTGTGTCCAAATTTAAAAGATTTTTGATAAGCTAATTAAGTCATCAAGATTTACTTTTTAATAATGTTTGTGATAACTGAATGCAATATGTAACTAAAAATATTTAATTCTAACCAATATTTGTAATATATATTTTCAACTTGTGAATTAGTCAGAGTTTTTTTTAGTTTTTACATGGAAGTGTGTTGAAAGTCATAGTTTCAGTGAAGTATTATATTTCACTCTAAACAAAGAGTCATTGACCCTAAGCTGTTGGAAAGAAACATGTAAAAAAGATCAATTTCGTATCTGAAATAATTAGCAATCAAAAATAATGACAGATATTTTTGAGAAATTATAAGAAAAAATATATCTAAATATACATATGAATATATATATATATCCTTTAAAGAATTGTCCCACTCAGATCCCTTAAGATGTTTGTGAGACTTTCCAATAGGTAGAACTATTTTTAAAAATCACATGTGATTTTCACATTCTGAATAATTTTCACTTCAATTTTCATTAATTTATCTAATATTTGTTAGACTTAATTGACTCTCTATTTCAAAGATTTATCATCCCTCACAATAGATCTAATTTGTGGTTTACCCAAACTGAAATAGAAAGTGGGACAAAGAAACCTTTGCTTCTTCTTTTCTTGTGGTAAATTTGCCCACTGGTGTATGAGAAATATCTCTGGGCAAAAGTTCAAGAAAGCTGGTGAACAGACTTTGTATTTTTAGACTGTGAGTGTTAATGTAACTTCATAACAATGCACTATACAAGTAACTAAATAGGACACAGACACTGGGATACGCAAATTACCCAAAAATGGGATTAAGGAGATCAAAAATTAATTTTACAGATGAATCTTGAAAGGGAATGAAGTATTTTAGTTAAGACAAAAATAGCACAGAATAAACATTTGGAAATAGTGAAACTAGTACAATAGTGAAACTAGTACAATACTTGCAATTTCCCTGCACTGCTTCCATGTAATGGATCAGTCATACTATCTGTTCTAAACCACTAAATATAACTATCTTTTCAGGCTTGTAAATGTTCAAGTCATGTAAGACTAGGCTCAGGTGGTTTCTCATGAGATATGAATGACTTAGAAAATACATGGTTCTTCGGTGTTTGACTCATGAAACTTACAACACAGTAAGAAAACTTGCAGGTCCATCATATCAGCATAGAAACCAGCCCTTTCCTTTGAATTAGGTTTGATTGTTCTAAGATGTGTGTGCATGTACATGGATACAAATGCTTATGTGACTTAAAAAAAGTGAAAAGAACTTATGATAAAACTAAACTTAGTGTCTGTATCAAATTATAGATCACACTGTTTTATCTCATTTAAAGTACATACTACATGGACTTATTTTCTTAGGATTCTAATAGTAAGCAGAAGAAGTCTTTGACACCTAGGTGAGTATAGTTCAGGTGTGAGTCAGATGAAGAATACCTTGATACATGGATTGTTCTCTTTTATGTGTCTTTTGAGCCTAGATGTCTGCTGGGAACCTAAAAGAATTAACAAAAGGATAGCTAAGCAGATCCTGTTTAACAGTAAAATGATTCTAATATAAATCAGTGGTTAAATGAAACAGGTATGAGAAAACAGTGAAATCATTTGTGGAATTATATAGACACATTCACTTTAGGTCATAAATGGAAATTTTACAGTTGCATTGAGAATATGCAACAGATTTAAAATTTAATTTGCTTGGAACTTCCTGTGCAATCTTTTCAATTATTCTAGTGTCAATATTACTCTATTTTGATAATGTAGATCAATTACCAAAGTACTGAGTCCATTTGTCACCTTTAGTTCTTAAAGTATTTGTTTCACTATGTCACATCAGCATGAATTGAACACCTGCAGTCATATATAGAATTCATCTGTGCTTTCTTGAATATTCAGAATGTTAAAAAAGACATTAAAAAAAAAAAAAGTAATGTAAAAAAAACAATAAAGAAAATCATAATAGTAAATGCTTCTTAAAAGTAAACATTTAGATGATTAAGAAGCTATATTCTGCCAGAGTCAAGAAAAGGAACAATGCAAGAAAGACATGGCATTTCATTTATCTGAATTCTCTTAACTAAGAGTTTTAAGATGGGCCCCAGTGTAATTTTAGAAATCAAATGCTATAACTAGCAGTACTCAACGGCTGGGAAAAGTATGACTGCAGAGGGGGAGGAGAGAAGAGGGAAATGCTTGGGTGCACTGCAAATAGATTTTGAATCAACAGTATGGTAACAATTAGACAGTGGTCTTTTTTATTTTGTTGGATTTTGAAAATCATAAAAATAGATTATGAATAAGCCTCATGTGTAAGCCAAAATTTACACTGCAGCAGCTGCATTATCCTACTAATACATAGTAATTTTATCAGATCTATTTACAACTTTCTTCTAATGTTTCACAGGTGGAAAGAATGCTTCTCAAATTCTTGCTTTAGGAATGAATTCTTCTGCCACATTTTCAGCTTCCACCTTTTATTTCTCACATTTATATGTTAATGGTAGGAAAGTTGTATGAAAACAATTCATCTAACGAAGAAATAAATTAAGGCCTAGTACACATATGGTTTCCTTTATTGTTTCAAGATACTTGGTGCTTTCATAGAGCTCTGCCTTAATCTAGGTATTTTCTTAGGAAATTTTGCATTCATTACACAATTGTAAGCAGTACAGCTCTCTATCAAAAGCAATCCCCAATGTTTCCATTCTTTTATTAAACTTGTCTTTCAAAGACCAATCCTTGTTGATTTTACAATTGTTACCTTTTAGCAACACTAGTAAGTACACTGTTCATGGCTGGTTTACCGAAATTGAACCCAAACTGCCAATATCTTAAACATTTAGTTTTAGTGTTTAATATACAGTATATAATTCAGTGTATACTGAACTGGACTTCAGTATAAAGACCAATTTCAAAACCAAGTAAAAGGGGCATTATATCACCTCATCAGTTTTTTTATGCCTCTTTCTTTTGTAAACCTGGTTTATACTTGATCTGTATCTTTCATGTAAAATAAATATCTATGGAAACAGTTTGAAATGCTAAATACCTGAACAGAATTAATATTTGGAATGAAAAAGAAAAGAACTCTAGGGGATTTGATTTGAGGTATGTTGGAATAAAATTGGTTTTCTTATTATTAACTAAACTATTTGGAAAATACAACTAATAGCATGAAAGTCAGGAGGGGGTTCTTCACAGAGAGGGTGGTTGCACACTGGAACAGGCTCCCCAGGGAAGTGGTCACTGCACCGAGCCTGTCTGAATTTAAGAAGAGATTGGACTGTGAACTTAGGCACATGGTCTGAACTTTTGGGTAGACCTGTGCGGTGTCAAGAGTTGGACTTGATGATCCTTAAGGGTCCCTTCCAACTCAGGATATTCTATGATTCTATGATTCTATGATTCTAAAGTCTGTTAAAACAGAGGTGTTTTTTTGTGTGTGTGTTTTTTTTGTTTTGTTTTGTTTTGTTTTTTTTTTTAAGCTGGCATGGAATTGGAATGCATTTTAAGTAGCATTTAATTTGTGCCTCCAATTCTTCAATTTTCCATTATTTAGTTATTGAATGTGGATTGTTCTCTATTTGTTTCCTCTGTAGATTAACCTTGTATTTGGAGTTTTATCCTACAGACCTTTTTATTCACTAAAATAAAATGTCTAGTATTTTCCAAGTAATACACTGTAAAGCTGGATTAAAAACAGAATGCAAATTATTTTAAATACATAATTATTATTGGAAAGTTATGAGTAGTTTCAAACGTTGCCTAGGTAATAAAACCTCAAAAGAACCTTACTCTCCAGCTGTGGTTCAATTTTTGTGATGCTGCAGAGCAGTGAAAGGCCACTCTTCAAATAGACAACTTCCAGTAAACAGGTGTTACCTTGGAGGACAAAATCATTGGCAGAGGTTGACCAACTTTTAGTTCAATGTAGAAAAGCTAAAGTAGGCATTTGGTCCTCTTAGAAGCAAGAAATTCTCGAGAAGCTAAAACTTGTAAAACACCATTCAGGTTAAAGAAGTTTGAAAACTTTCTCATCACCTTGGACATGTCAACACCATGATATACATGGCCTCAGACATGATACTTTCTGGACGTATATGAGTCTCATAAAAGAAGTAACATTTTATTTCTTCTGTGTTTTACCAAACTTAATGCCTAAATAAATCCATAAATCTAAATCCACTAAATCCATAAATACCAAGTTCATTCCATTATCTTTAAAGATAAAGGAGGAGGAGGATTAGCATGCAAATGAAGTTGTAACACCCTTCTCCTGAAAACAGGAAAAATTATAATCTTTTCCATCTCCTGAGGAGGCTGACCTACTTTCTCTCACCTCCATCCAGAGAAAAGAAACACTTCCTAATAGCTAAAATTCAGCATCAAATGACAATTTAAGAGGCAATTGGTTCTCATTTTATACAATATATATATATACACACATATATTATATATATATAAATACGTGTGTATATATATATTTATACAATATATATATACAATATATATACAAGATACCATAGCCATCATAAACATATCACAGGTGTTCTTCCATGTACATCTAATTGAATTAATTTTAGAATATCAGGGAGGTGTCTAATTAATATTGTGGATTTGGGTTTTTGTTGTTGGTTGGTTGGTTTTTTTGTTTGTTTGTTTGTTTTGTTGGTTTTTTTTGTTTGTTTGTTTTTTTGTTTGTTTGTTTTTTGTTTTTTTTCTTAAGGAACTTTGGGAGAAAAGTGTTTTCCATACATGCTCTTCTTTTATTGGAAGGGATATTTGTTGAGGAACACCATTGGTACCTGCAATTCCAGCTCAAGCACTTTGTCAAGGTTCCAACATACTTAAAGGGGTCTTATAAAAAAGATGGAGAAGGACTCTTTACTCAGGTAGATAATGATAGGACAAGAGGGAATAGTCTTAAACTAAAAGAGGATAGGTTTAGACTAGACATTAGGAGGAAATTCTTCACTGTAAGGGGAGTGAGGCACTGGAAGAGGTTGCCCAGAGAAGTTTTGGGTGCCCCATCCCTGGAGGTGTTCAAGGCCAGGCTGGATGGGGCCTTGGCAAACCTGATCTAGTAGATGGCATCCCTGCCTATGGCAGAGGGGTTGGAGTTAGATGATCTTTAAGGTCCATTCCAACCCAAGCCATTCTATGATTCTATGATTCTGTGATTCTATGATTCTGTGATTCTATGATTCTGTGATTCTGTGATTCTACAATTGATTCTATGATTAGTGATGGGAGAATTAAATGGGAGAGGGAACCCTTGAAACAGATCTGCAGCCTGTGATATAATTGAATCAAGACAGCCTTTTGGAAACATTTTGTTGTTAATGTTGTCCCTATTCAGCTATTTCACAAGCAATACAGGCCAAATGTTTTGTTTGATGGAAGAAATTTAGGAACGAGTAGGTCACTTTAATTTAGATCTTTCCATTTTATAAGAACACCTCTTTCATTACATCTTTGCCAAATTAACAAAGTTGGGTATAATTGTAACCTTTAAAAGAACAAGTATTCAAAAGCATGTCTATAAGGAAAAAGCAGAAGCATTTTTGGACTTCCAGGGAAGTACTTGAATAATGAAAAATGTTTTCCAGCTATTTACCCTAGGTTTGAGGGGCTGGAGTGTGTAGGGGTTTTATACAAAAGATTGAAAGAATACAAAGAACATCTTGACTGTAGGAGTTATCAAAACCACTGTGTCATAGTCTGTGTGCATTTCCAGGGTAAACTTCTTTAACAGCCAGACATGCCAGTTTACAGTGTGCTAGCAAGATTTTGTCAGAGTCCTTGCTACAGTTGTTTATGGTAAATGTTACTAACTTTGTTTAATTATTGTGTTATTGTTACTGTATCAGCAAAGTAGAGCAGGGAGAAAAGTAAGAACAACTATATTGAAACGATTAATTGTCCCCTTTTGGTAAATACAATTGCTTTCTTTAGTTTAGAGGAATTTACTAATAGCATATCTGTAGTGAGGACAGGGCTGCTGAGGGAACTGGTTATGCCTTTGTTTCCTTTTGAATATACTGATGTTTTTAATTTTCATCACATAGCTACTCACTTTCTCCCCTCTGTATTCTTGTTTGTGAGGATCCAGTGAATGAGGTTCTGGCTAGAATTTTATTTCTCCAGGCAGGCCTTCTATCCTGAGTGTTGTCTATCCAAACCTTTGTTGTCCACAGTCTCCAATTTTTCAGTGCATAATGTTAAGTACTTTCTTGAGAAAACTAGGCAATGTCAATAGTCAACTGAACCTCAGTCACAGAAACATCAGAGCCTTTTGAAGGCTTCTTTGATCACATGCTCAGCTTTTGCTCCTCATTAAAGAAGCTAGAGGCGCCAATACCAGTGTTGCCTGCTGTCTCAGAGAAATCTTTTTTAGTCTATTTGTCTAAGGTTTGTGAGATAGTATAAGAAAATCTAGTATGAAGTTGGTATGGCAGTGTCACCTTAACCGAAGCCTTCATGAACTTGGATGAAAATTAATTGTTTGCTTTCTCTGTGCAAAGTCTCCTGACTTCTCTATGTATCCGCCTAACATAGGAGATGACCATCATACAATTCATCCAGATGGGAAGAGAAAAATAACATTGACCTCCAGTAATTAGTTTTGATCTTAGACATGGAGTTTCTGTGATGTTGTCTTTATGGTAGCTGATGTGAAAGCTAGGACAGGAAAACGTACAGTCATACAAAGTTGTGCAGCCACATTATAGGTGAGAGCTGGTGTAGTTGCAAAAGTAAATGCCCCTTAAATTATTGGGGTAGCTGCACAATCTTTAGGAAATGGTGGGAGAAATTTGGAGACAGACATGGAGAATGGATTTATTCTGGACTACTTTGTAGGAGAGATTAGCAAAGTACCTCATATTCATATTAGGTAGATCATTTTTGAAAGTTTTGGTGATTTTGAAAAATATTACATCTTACTAAATTCATGACTGACATATTCAAAGAAAAAAGGCCTCTATACATGAGTGTTTATCAGTTGAAGTAAGTCAAAGAGTGTATTGACTCTCAAGGCTTGTGTTTGTTTTCTGCAAAGTCTCTTCATGTGCTTGAAGGCTTTTGCTAAACTTTCATGTATACATGTAATTGGTACATTTGTAACGTTGTCACTGGAAAAGATTTATGCAATTATCAATGGTATAATTGTCTACTGAAGTTGCAGGGGAAAAAAAAAATCTATTTTTTTTCTACATCAAACACAAGAAAGAGTTTTTCAGTTCTTCATACAACTGGCATGCTTGCTAACTTAACTTTGTCTTGCATTCTTTCCCTTTTTAAAGAGCTTTCTCTTTGTCATTTCTGATGTGTTACAGTTTCCAGGCTCCATTCAAATACCATTTGTACATTTAAATCTACTGCCTGTAGACAGACTGAAAGAGAGTACAACGGGAAAAACCAATCCATTCTGTCATCAGCAAACCTTTCCAAAATTGTGAGGCACAGCAGAGATCTTGCTGGAAATGAAGGTGCTCTGCTTGAAATGTAATCATAATTGTGCTTGTCTATCAGAGAAGGGCCATTTCTGTTTCTGATGCCAAGCCTGAGTCTTGGTAGAAGGTCCTACCAAAGGAAAGGACCTATGCTCTAGCAAGAATCTGAAGGCAGGATATAGTGTTTTCTGATGACTGAGCTCTATGGGTTTTAATTTTTAACACTATGTAAGGCATCTTGCTTTAATCCTAGTGTACAAGGTATACAAGGTGTACAAGGAAACACTGGTCCATATTTCCTCAAGCAGCTCTGAGCCAAACTTTTGCTTATTACAACCTCATTTCTTGATCTATTAACCTACTTTCTTTTTAGGGACTTCTCTTCATTAAAACTTGTTCACTCATCATGAGTTAAAAACAACTACACAGCCTTATTGACTTGTCTTTGTGAAGCACTCTGACTTTTCTGATCCAGCCCCATGGCAAAGCAATTTCTATGTGTATTGGAAAAAGAGAGTTAGTCCTTTAATGGAAAAGCATTGTAAAAACTTTGAGTTCTGTAGGACATTTTTACATTTTATTTTATTTTATTTTATTTTATTTTATTTTATTTTATTTTATTTTATTTTATTTTATTTTATTTTTTTTGGAGAGGGGTGTCCTTCAGTATTTTGCTCTTTTCTGGGGCTGGTTTGAGTGTTCAGACAGAGAGGGACAGAAATAATAAATGGAGAGAGATTTTTTGCTGAGGTATGGCATTTAAAGTTCAATATAAGATAATAAAAAAAAATAAAAAAGGCTAGGACAAAAGCCTAGATCCTCCTTTTCTTTGCAAAATATCCCCTGCTAACTTTCAGTTCTTATTTTAAATGTATGGAAATGTGAGGCACTTAGAATATTAAAGAATATTGATCCATGCCTGGGTCTGGAGATTCCCATCCTGGAGAAAGGTCTTGTGTAAAACATATCCATTTTGCAGCTATGGATTGGATGTTTAAAAAGAACCAAAATCTAACATTGTCTAGAGAAACAAATTTCTGCATTCCATTCAAGTTCCACCACACCTACACTGTACTGAATAGAAATATTTCAATATAGTAGATTGCTGAAGATTCATTCAAATGTATTTTTCCACTGTTGTGTAAAGTCATTTTCATTAGAAGACTTTTCAGAACTTCTAGGATTTTTTCTTTTTTTTGGCCTGAAATTTTCATGCAAAACAAGGCATAAAACCTAACAAAGGGAACAGACTATTTATGACTATTTTATTTATGCTCATCTAACATTGATTTTGATTTATTCTGTGTTACAAAAATAGAACTTTTCTACCCTAGAGACAATTAGTTTTATGCTCTGGAAAATTTGGTGCATTTTTTCAACATCTGAATCCATTTCACAGTAATGGATTCAAATGTCACAAAGTCAAAAGTTCCCACATAAAAGAGAAAAATTGTAAATATCGAGTGTATGTCTGACACTGCCTTACCTATATTAACATTCCAGAATCTTCTCAAACTTAAGCAGCTACTGGTAAGAACTTTTTCTTCTTTCCCTTTCAAAAGCAGCAATCTGTGTACTCAACTATATAAATGTATATAGAGATATTTTATATATATATATATATATATATATATATTCCACTGGGTTGACTGCTGCAGTTCTTCACTGACTTGAACAGGGAAAGCAAAATGCATTTTTTTTCACTTGTCTCATCTAGGTACTATTTTTCTTTTTGGTTCTTAGTGTTACAAGTTTAAATAATGTTAATAATCTGAATGAAAACTTACAGTAGCTAGGAACTCTAATTTCCTGTGGCTATAACCTTGCAGTTAACTAATCTCATTGTTCTTTAACTTGACAGGACATAGCGTAACAGTTTTCAAATGAAAGAAAGTAGGTTTAGATTAGAAAGGAAGAAATTCTTCAGTTTGAGAGTGGTGAGGCACTGGAACAGGTTGCCCAGAAAAGCTGCAGATGCCCATCCCTGGAAGTGTCCAAGGCTAGATTGGATGGGATTTTGAGCAACCTGGTCTAGTGGAAGGTGTCCCTGCCCATGGCAGGGGTGTTGGAATTAAGGTCACTAACAAACCAAGCCATTCTATGATTCTTTGAACTTGGCTCTAAGAGTCAAGTGTTTAGTCCTGGGTTCCTGTTAATCCTATTAATAACATAGAATTTCTGTATAGTTTAGCAGAGTAATTGTTGAGTCAGCATATATAGGCAAGTCCACATTATATAGAGATACCTTTACATATATATGCACATTGCATTGCCAGGGAAAACTCAGAGTAAATTATCTCATTATTGATAATAAAGAGATAGCCCAGTCTTTCAGAATTCCTTATACAAATGTTTTTCCAGGTTCAGTTTCTACCATAAGCAGTGTCTGCATTCAAAAGATATGTAACATAACTGAATGACAATTTAAAAAGTCACCATCAGGTAAATCCTAAGGAGTAATCAACAAACTGACCATTACTTGGGAAGTCAAAACTTGTGTTCAAACCTGAGGAGAAAAACAAACCAACTCCTCTCTCTTTTCCTCCTCTGTTCCACCACGCTTTGTAGTATTGCTTATTTATCAACAGAAGAAGATGTCACTTCATTGTAAGAACAAATAAGATCAACAAATGTAGGCATTTTTTATTGAAGAGAAGGCTTAAGGATGTATAGTATACAGTACATATAGTATACATGTACAGTATAGTCTCAGGGACATTTGGATTATATTAAGATTCTGAACTGGTCAACATTTTAGTGGAGGTCATATCAGCAAGTGATGAATGAGCAGAAATGACTTACAGTATAAGAACAGAAAAATATATATTCTTCCTGAAATGTATTTTCATTGTCTTAATCATATTTTGTCAGCACTGAGCTAGTACCCTTTTTAGAAAAATAATAATAATAAATTAAAAATAAATAAATAAAAAGAATCAAAGAAATCCGTTACATTCTTCTTGAGGTCAGTTAACTTTTCAATTCATCAGTCACTTTTGTCTTACTCTAAGAATTCAGCATAGTTGTGGACTTTTTTAGAAGTTTCTGAAGTTTCTGTTAAAAGCCCTTGAAAAGCCCCTTGAAAAGGAAAAAAAAAAAAAAAAAAAAAAAAAAGTGGATCACCTTTATTTAAATATTGATTAGAATTCAGGCTGTTTTCTCAGATTCTCAGATGATTTCTTTTTTGATGTATGGTCAATCAGAAAGTTTTCTTTGGATTTGTGAAATGAAATCTAAAGCCATGAATTTTATGGAATTATTTTGGCATTCATGGTATTCTTTAATAAAGAATTCAACAGCAGCAGGAACTAAGAGTTCAAATGTATATAATTAAATCCCCATTCTGTATTTAGTATCTTATTTGCCATCTCTTTCTAATCCAATTGTACTTAATATGGGAGACTTTGTAGAAAGCAAATGTTGAAAATGTTGAACCCATTTTTTCTTCGCTCATTACTCTGTCTTTAACTACATTTGAAATAAATCTTTATCACTAAGGTTTTTCTCTTTAAAAAGTATGGAAAGTAAAAAGATTTAACAGTTTTAAAACATCTGCATTTTTTGTTGTTCTCTGGTCATTTACTATCATTTAATTACAATCATTGTAAGTACATATCATAACAATTTTTTTTATTATTTATAATGACTTCAAGTACCTTTGGTTGGTTGTGGTAATATTAGCTAGAAACTGGAGTCCAGTGTTTGTGAGCCAGGAAAGAGGTATCAGTTTGTGCTGGTGATGCTCAAGGATGTGAAATACTTCACTTTTCAAGGATATGCAAGGGAAAGAGTATCTACATAAATTCTACATCCTTTACACTAGTTTCTCAAGTTGAATAGTGCTGGAACAAAGGGTGAAGAGGCTCTATAGTGTCCATAATTATAACTATACTCTATTTGTAACACATAAATAGATATGTAAACTTTTCCTAAATTTTTGTTCTGAGGTTTTGTAAAATTTAGAACATTTATAATAAGATTACTGCAGAAACGATTGAAAATATAATGATGAAGTGAAATCAACTGGTTTATAACAGACTTCATTCTTTATTGGCTTCTATCAGCTGCCTTGCATTACCACTTTAAGTGAACCTGGAATCACAGAATCACACAGAACCATTGAGGTTGGAAGGTAAGTCCATTGATGTGTTTTTTTTCTGAACAAGATGAAGAGCCAATAAGATTTTCACCAGATCTCAACTGACTTTTAAGCACAATTACATGAGCAATTCCTACTTATGCTCCTTCCTATGGACACTTCAGGTGTGTCCTTGAGCTCATTTTTCAACCAGAGGACA